>NC_081558.1:148304579-148336732 GCF_022355385.1 Mustela nigripes | reverse complement strand
CCTTCCTTCCTTCCTTCCTTCCTTCCTTCCTTCCTTCCTTCCTTCCTTCCTCTTTCTTTCTTTCTTTCTTTCTTTCTTTCTTTCTTTCTTTCTTTCTTTCTCTTTAAGATTTATTTATTTATTTGAGAGAAAGAGAGAGAACATGTGTGAGGAAGAGCAGAGGGATAGAATCTCAAGCAGACTCCCCATTGAGCAGGGAGCCTGATGCAGGGCTTGATCCCACAACACATGAGATCACAACTGGAGCCAAAACCAAGAGTTGGAGGCTTAACCAACTGAGCCACCCAGGGGCCCTGACAAGACCTTTTCTAATATGCATTCTTCAGCTTCTTGAGGGGAGGAAAAAATTTTCTTCAGATCCTTTATATTTTTATCAGAACTACTGTATATCAAAGTACATAACTGGTGTATAATTTTTATTTAATATTAAAAATCAGTAAATATTATTGGATGAAATCACATCCCAAATAAAGTTTAACACTATAAGTGTGTTTTTATAACATGGACACACCCTTTTACAATAATACACTCATATTATCAGAATTTCTTTTAGATATCCTTTTGGCATATATAAATATATGTATTTATTCCATGCTGATAGAAGGTCATATTAAGCTTCTCAGATTGATTTTGGGTCACAGGGGCCCATCTATGGTGTGATCTTGCATAAGGCACAGCCCAATCACCTTTGTACAATGATATGGGCAACTTGGAAGTACAAAGTGATACAACTAAAGAGAAGCAGAAGAGGGGTTGAGAAATTGGAATGGAAGAGTGCGTATTTATAAAGACAGTTCATTACTTAAAGCTTGGTAATGCCAAAGGCAGTATTAGCATTTTTAAAATGAAGTCTTTATGACATGTAGCGAAAGTTAAGACCTTCCATGGCATTTGAGGAATATTAAGCTAGACTTTTCTGAAACACCAAAGACTCTTTGGGGAGTAAGTTAAAGACTGATTGGAGATGCATTGGCTTTTTCATGACCCTAGAGTTTCATTTCTTGAATCACATAATATTAGAAACTCAAAGTACCTAACTTGCACCCTGGGACCCACTGATGGCTGGAGAGACTTGGCTTTCCACACAGTGGTGATGAGGCAGCAGAACTGGGAATGTCAAACTGTGGTGATGTGTGCTATAGGGAACAATAAGAATCAGATTTATGGCATCCTTTGCACTTCCTCAGGAATCTTCTTGTGTGCTTGAAGCTGCTCTTAGCATCTCTGAAACCATGCATTTTGTAGGAACGTCATTTTCTTCACTTATTTACTCACTATATTGAGAGTTTGTTGGTGGGTATCACCCAATGTAGTGGAACACTATAACCTGAACTACTTCTTCTCTTTGCTTCTATGGAAATAAATCAGATGGTTTAACTCATTTGTATGCATTTCGAGTCAAATTCTCTTTGTATTTTTATGATGGCATAATAGCTATCAGAAGCATTCCCATGGTGGCTGTGAGTACTATAATAAGCAAAGTCTCAAAGAATGATTTCAGATTATGCTCAAAATGTGCACAAAAATAATTTAAAAAAACTGTATTATTTACTTAATAGTCCATTCTTAGGCAGTTTGAAAATACAGAATGAATATCTAATACCATCAACCATAGAAACATTTTGATAGAGCTAGGCTGATCATAAACTTGATATATTGGGATATGCAGTTGCATTTTCAATATAATATGTCTAAAATATTAATAAAGATGTAGATATAAAATGGCATCAAAGCATTAAAGATGGGCAGTATTCAATTCTGCATGACTATATGTCTATTTTCTTTTGATGGTATGATATATCTTAATCAAATTTATGACCTAGAGAAAGCATTAGAAAGAGATGAATGTATATAAAAGCCAGGGACATTAGCTATGTATATTTCCAAATTAGAAAGGAAAAGAAAAATATGTTCTATTTTACTTTGCTAAGCATTGTATTTCGTGGCAAAGAAATTACACAGGCTGTACTGGAGGGTAGACAAAAGCTTAATGATAATTGAATTGAACTGTTGCATTGCTGATACATTTATATTTAGATGTAATTTATGGTTTCCAGGAAAGCTGCTTAATGAAATAAGAACACTATTGAATACTTGCAATCTACTAATGAAAAAAAAAATCTAAAATAATTTAAATTTTGCATTGAAACTGGTAAAAAGGCGCCTCTCATCTGGCTCTCTGCTCAGCAGGAACCCTGCTTCCTCCTCTCTCTGCCTGCTTCTCTGCCTACTTGTGATCTCTTTCTATCAAATAAATAAATAAAATCTTAAAAAAAAAAAGTAGCTTCTAGACGACAACTTCTGGTGTGCCTTTGAATTTCCCATTAATGTACCAGTGAAGAGAGTATCAAAGATAAAAAGTCACAACACAAAACTCAGAATGACAGATAACGTCTTTTAAAAATCTGGGAGCAATTTTCATGATGTACACTTGATAGTCAATTAAAAAAAAATCATACTGTCCTGAATGTCTCATGGATCAAAAAAAATCCAGTCAGTCAGTAAACTGATGGGTGTGGGGGATGCACAGAAGGTCAAAAATTAACTGGAAGTAACAGTAGTACATTATGGAACAGTATTTTGGGATGGTACATTGGTTCATTCTTCACTGTGTATCTACTGATGCTGGATTAATAGTTAAAAGGAAGGCACTCTTCTATTTTATTTTAAGGATTTCCTAAATTTCTAACTCCCTCCACTTCCCCATCTCTCTACAGAATGCAACACATGGAAGAAGGGTTATGTAATGAGTCAAATGAAGCTCCCCCCCACCCCAAATATATCCATGTTCTAACCCCCAGAACCTGTGAAGGTTACCTTTTTTGGAGGGGGGAAAAAGAAAAGACTTTGCAAATGTAATTAAGTTAAGGATCTCAAGATAAAATCATCCTGGATTATGCAAATGCACCTTAAATCTAATGAGCTAATGATGGGTGTCCTTCTACGAGGGAGAAGAGGAGAAGACACACAGAGAAGGCCACGTGAAGACGAGGACAGAGTGGAGCAGTATGACCACAAGTCAAGAAGGCCAAGGAGTGACAACGGCCACCCGAAGCTGGAAGAGGCAGGCAAGTATTCTTTCCTGGAGCTTCCAGGGAATGCAGACTTGCTAACACTTTCATATGAGAATTCTGGACTCCAGAAATGTGAGAGAAATTTCTGTTGTGTTAAGCCACCAAAGTTGCAGTAGTTTCTACCTGTAGCTGCAGGAAAGTCATAGAGCTGGAGGCAAAGTGGTGGGGAAAAGAGTGCACATTAACGGAATCCTGAGGTGAAACATTATTTCATGGAAGACAGACAAATGTACACCAGGGACACTTCTGGTAAATCTGCATCCTGGGGTTAATTATAATGATAATGATGATGACATCTTCTATGTTTTTATTTTTATTATAGAATATTTTGTTATTAAAACTCCTAGGGGCACCTGGGTGGCTCAGTCAGTTAAGCATCTGCTTTGGGCTCAGGTCATGACCCCAGAGTCCCAGGATCAAGCCCAGCATTGGGCTCTCTGCTTGGCAGGGAGTCTCTTTCTCCCTCTCCCTCTGCCGCCTTCTCTCCCCCATCAAAAAAATTAATTAAATCTTTAAAAATAATCCTAGTCAGAAAATCCTAGCTTCTGAAAGCTTTTATTCTTCATCATGCATTTAATTTCTTAATATATTACTCTATATTTTGTTTTGTAATGACTCAATGAGAAAGAACTAAATTAATTATGGCTGTTCAAAACATCTCTCTTTTGGACAAATAATACCCACGTTCACTTCTCTTGAGAACATATCTTCCAGACATCAGTCCAGTAACTAAGCAAGTCTGAAGTCAATTAATTATAATCCTGCCTGGTGCTCCAATAGTGTATCTCAGGTATTAAGTGATTTTTCTTAATTACCAATACCATAAAATTTTATATGCCTCTTCACTCAGAGAAACTTTAACACCACTTTCTCAGCTGTAATCACTGGGTCTACTTAAAAAAATATAAATTCCTGATGTATTTCATCAGATCTTTCTAATTGAAACGTCTGATACTCTCAGGTGCCACGTAGTTCTATCCATCAAGAGAAGAATTCCACGTTACTCTTTTTATCAATTCATTCTCTCCTCCAGCTTTCATTGGGCACCTCCTAATAAGATCCTTGATCTGAATTTCTGTTAAAGTAATAATTTCACTTTGCTTTCCAAGATCCCTTATTTTTTTTAATTAGATACCCATGGGACCTAGTTTTTCTCCAACTTCGTTTTTTGGTTGTACCTATTTGTTATTTTAATATTTTTCACTTGAGTCTAGTTTGTTCTCTAATTTTATGCCTTTTGGACTTTAGTGTACATACAAATAACATGGATTTGGGCTTAGTATCCAGGGTGGATCTTGTGATTCTGCATTTTTAACAAGCTCCCAGGTGAGGGAGATCCTGCTGGCTCAAGCTATATTTTGTTTAGGGAGAAAACTCATTCCCTTTTCAATGGTGTTCTACTATTTCCCAATACTTACATAATTTGCTTTCCAACATTTCCAGTGCTGAATATGTTTATCTGGGCCCTATACTGTGTTCATTGACACCATCTGGCAAATATTCTACCTTAGCATAAAGTCAGTCAAAGCATGACTGCTTCTTAAATTTTTACTTAAAAAGTGAAATTTATCTATATATAATTTATCCTAACAGCAAACATGAGGTTTCTAGATCAGAGATCAGGTATTTACAATAGTTGCCCTTTTTCTGTGGTTTTGCTTTCCAAGGTTTTAGTCACCTGTGGTCAACCACACTCCTCTCTGTCTGTTACCCTGTGGAATACAAATAAGTGTCTCTAGAAGTGACGAATCTGTAAATCTCTTCCGGGAAATTCACCATCTCTGACTTCTAAGTCATGGTTGTCATTCAATCATCCTTTAACACAGATTGCCAGTGATTTTGATCAGAAAGCCCTGGCCTTACAGATACGTGAAAATACCCATGAAACAATAATTCCCCAAACACATGTTTTTTTTGTTTCATTTCCTTTTTGGGACACCAGGTATTTTAGGTTTCAGAATAATACTCATTGAATAACATATTTTCATCAGTTTTACTAATCTGTACTTTCTCTTTATTTCCTTCTTTCCACTTATTTTCTCTTTTCTCCATTTCTTTTCCTCTGAATGTCCACTGCAAACTATTCTAAATTGTTTAATGTATATCTTTGCTTGTGTGTGTTCCTATAATGTTTTAAATGTATGTTTTTGTTTTTGTTTTTGTTTTGCTTTATTTTGTTTAAGTATGCTCCATGCCCCAGAGATCAAGACCTGAGCTGAGATCAGGAGTCAAACACTTAACTGACTGAACCAGTCAGTTAAGGTGACTAGGTGCTCCTAAATGTATGTCTTTTTATTTTTATTTTTTATTTTTTATTTATTTGAGAGAGAGAAAGCAAGCAAGAGAGAGAGCACAAGCAGGGGGACAGCAGAAGGAGGGGGAGGGGCTTGATCCCAGGACCCTGAAATCATGACCTGAGTTTAAGGCATTTGCTTAACCATCTGAGCCACCCACATACCCCTAAATGTATGTCTTTTTAAATTAAGGTGTAACTTAAATAAAGTGGAATAGAAAAATCTTCAGTGTATAGTTCAGTGGGTTTTCACAAATGCATATACCCTGAGGAATATTCCTCCGTCAAAATATAAAATATTTATATCAATGCAAAAAAATCATTTATGTTCTTTCTCAGTCAATACTTGTGTACCAACCAGTCCTTCCCATAGGCAAAGAGACAACTGCTGTTCTGATTTTTAAGGACGTTGATGAGTCTTATGTGCCCTACTATTTCATTTGAAGAACTAAGCACTTTGTGTCCACATAGAGCTGTTGAGATTCATCTGTGGCATTACACTTACCAACAGTGTGTTCATCTCTAAAGCATAGCAGAGTTTTATTACAAAAATACACAAACATTTGTTTATCTGATTTGCTCTTAAGGGATATTGGGATTTTTTAGGTTTGGGGCTTTATGGAAAAAGAATATAAAAACGTTCTTGTTTACATATTGTTTCAATTAAATACAGAGGAGTAAACTATCTGAGTCATAGAGTAAATATATTATAACCTCATAAGAGTTTATGAGAATTCCCTTTGTTCTATATCCTCCACAACAGTTAATACTGTCTTTTTTTCCCTTTATTTTAGCCCAAAGTGTGTGAATGGACTAAAAGTATAAGGACTTTATTGGTTATTTTGAGGATAATTCACATCTTAACAATTCTAAAATACCCTATCAAAAAATAAAGAATGTTATTCTTTTAACTTAGATAAAATGTCTTATCTTTTATTTAGTCATCAAAATTCTTTTTTTTTTCCCATTCCAGAAAGTACATATGTGATCTTAGTTCATGGCTAAACATTTTGTTAAATTTGTTAGTGTGTAGATGACATCTTATGTTTTATTACATTATTACATAGATGTCACTGACATACAAAAAGGTTTGCAACTGACAACCTTGTAAGAACTCAAATCATCTATTTTTCTCCACATTGGTAATTATGTTATATTTAAATATAATTGTTTTTTTTTCCTTCAATTACAATGATTACGCCTACTTTTTTTTTCCATTTCTTGAATCTACTCACAAAGTATGGCAGAACTATCCCTAATAGTAAGATTACTAATAAGCGTCATTTATTTGATTTCAAAAGGATTAATAATAACCATTGGTTTGATTTCAGAAGGTAATCCTTGGAGCCCCTGAGTGGCTCAGTTGGTTGAGCCTCTGACTCTTGATTTCGACTCAGGTCATGATCTCAGAGTTATGGATGGAACCCCATGTCAGGCATAGTGCTAAGTGCAACTCTGCTTGTCCCTCTCCCTCTGCTCCTCTCCCTGCTTGTTCTCTCTCTCAGTGGATAAATAAAATATATTTTTTAAAGACAATCTTTTAAAGTTTCACCAATAATAATCATTACTAATGATTAATAATTATTTTTGCCAATAATTATGATATATGCTTTATAATTCTAGCATACAATCATTACTAAGATAAGGAAGTTTTTTCTATTTCTTTTTTTAAAAAAAGATTTTACTAATTTATTTATTTTAGAGAGAGAACAAGCACAAGTTGGGAGAGGGTGAAGGGGCAGAGGGAAAGGAGAAAGAGAATCCCAAGCACACTCCACACTAAGGTGGAGCCCAATGCTGGGCTCCATCCTATGACTTGAGATCATGACCTGAACCGAAATCAAGTCTAAGGCTTAGCGAGCTGAGCCACCCAGGCACCCCTCTTCTATTTCTAACAAGTGTTTTGTTTTTTAAATTAATACAACTAAAATTTTTAATCTTTATCAGAACTTTTCCCTTAGCCGTTGAGATAGTCATATGACTTTTCCCCTTCAAATAATTAAGAAACTGAATTGCATTATTGGGTTTTCTGATATCATCTATACTTCTGAGTTAGATCTCAAACTTGATTACTTGTTATGATTACCATGTTAGCCATAACATAATATATTAATCATAACATATTAATTAATAAATAATTTCAAGTTTGATTTACTGATAATTGATTTAATATGTTTGGAATTATACTCAGTTGTGTCATTGGAGTTGTCGAGATTTTTGTGCCGTGGTTATGTAAGGCTCACCTAATGAGTTTGGGGATATCTGTCTCTTTTTCTTTCAGTTTGTTTTTTTTTTTTTTTTTTTTTTTTTAAAGATTTTATTTATTAATTTGACAGAGAGAAATCACAAGTAGACGGAGAGGCAGCCAGAGAGAGAGAGAGAGGGAAGCAGGCTCTCCGCTGAGCAGAGAGCCCGATGCGGGACTCGATCCCAGGACTCTAAGATCATGACCTGAGCCGAAGGCAGCGGCTTAACCCACTGAGCCACCCAGGCGCCCCTCTTTCAGTTTGTTTTTAAGGAGATTTTATAATCCTCTAGTCCTGAGACTTTCATTGTGGGACATTTTTTATACTGATTAGATTTCTTGATGGTTAATCATTTCTTGAGACCTAGTCATGTCTTCTCTTTGTGTTAAACTGGCTTTGCTCTGCCTTCTAGTTGTTTGAATACCCTCTGCCTAAGCCTTTTGTACTATTCTAACTATTTCAACATACCTTCTTTATTTCTTTCCCAATAAATGTGAGAAATTCTAACCAACCCTTATTTGTATTGTCCAGTATTTTACTTTAAGCCTTTTCCCACAAATTTGATTTAATGATTCCATTTTTATTCACTCTTCATATCACTTCTACATTCTATTTTATCGCTCTAGAAGTAGAGGCGATTTAGAACTCCCTACCCTATCCTGCATGTCTTCTATCCCTTTATTTTTCTATTTGTCTCTCTCAATTAGATTATGAATAAACTTACTGAGGTTTATATTACAGTTTGTTGAATTTTGTTCAGCTGTGGTTATTCTAAAAAATCCTTTTTTAGGGGCGCCTGGGTGGCTCAGTGGGTTAAGCCTCTGCCTTCGGCTCAGGTAATGATCTGAGGGTCCTGGGATTGAGCCCCGCATCAGGCTCTCTGCTCAGCAGGGAGCCTGCTTCCCCCTCTCTCTGCCTGCCTCTCTGCCTACTTGTGATCTCTCTCTCTCTCTTTCTTTCTCTGTGTCAGATAAATAAATAAAATCTTTTTTAAAAAAATCCTTTTTTATTCATGTCCTCTGCCCATTTCTTGATTGGATTATTTTTTCTTTGGGTGTTGAGTTTACTAAGTTCTTTATAGATTCACAGACCTGTACCCCTGGGGATAAAAATATATGTTTATAAAAAATAAAAAAGTAAAAGTTAAAAAAAAATCCTTTTTTAAAGACCTGGCATTTATCTATACTCTTTTTTATCCTGTTTAAAAAAAAATGATCATTGTTTTAAATATATTATACAGTTATTTAATATTCCTTGTCTGGAAATTATAATAGATGATTTCTGAGAGAGGTTAATTCTGCTTTTATTATTTTTCTGCTATTTCTAACCCAAAGTACCTAGTTTCCTCAGATACTTTGTTAGGTCATCTGCTCATTTTCCTTGAAATGTTTTCATTGGAAATACTTTATGGTCAGAGAGGATCTGTTTCTGTAGGTGTATAGGAGCACTAGCAAGACAGAACCAATTTAAAACAAATTCTCCATTCGGGGGCGCCTGGGTGGCTCAGTGGGGTAAGCTGCTGCCTTCGGCTCAGGTCATGATCTCAGGGTCCTGGGATCGAGTCCCGCATCGGGCTCTCTGCTCAGCAGGGAGCCTGCTTCCCTCTCTCTCTCTTTCTGCCTGCCTCTCCATCTACTTGTGATTTCTCTCTGTCAAATAAATAAATAAAATCTTAAAAAAAAAAATTCTCCATTCGGGATGTCTTAGACCTCAAAAGTCACACAAATCTAAGCACAAAATCCCACAAAAATATAGTTTGTGCTGTGATTTCTCATTGGAGATTCCAAATCTCAAGGGATTTACATGACTTATATTGTGTTTCCTGACCAGGGAAAAATCTAGTAAGAAAAAAATAACAAGAATAAAAACACTTTCATGTTTGAAATTTAGAAATTAAGGTACATACTTCTAGAAATGTGCATCAAAAAGGAAGTCTAGGTTGAAATTTGTTGGACTGAAGAACAATTAAAATATTTATATCCAGAACAGAGAAAAAAACATATTTAAGAAAACATATCACTATAAAGGCATATATGAGAAAAAGAGAAAGGTGGGGCACCTGCATAGCTCAGTCAGTTAAGTGTCTGCCTTTGGGTCAGGTTTTGAACCCAGGGTGCTGGGATAGAGCCCTACATTGGGCTCCCTGCTCAGCGTAGAGTCTGCTTCTCCCTGTCCCTCTGCTTCTCCCTTCTGCTTGTGCTCTCTCTCTCACTCACTTCCTCTCTCAAATAAATAAATAAAATCTTAAAAAAAAGAAAGGCTATAAAATCAGTGAGTTATTTCAAGAAGTTATCCAAGAAGGAATCTAAACCCAGAAAATGTAGCTAAAAAGAAATATTAAATATGACAGCAGAAATTAATAATGTATATCACAAACAGAGAGAGAGTTAACCTAGACAGTATCTTCTAAGATAAATATCTTGCAAGAATGATTAAATAGAAAAAAAGTGAAGGCGCAGTAACACTGTGAAACAGTGGGTCATCATGAAACAAAAGAGTAATCACTACAAATAAAATTAAAAAGATCATGAGAGTAGTTGTAAGTAATTTTATGCCAAAATTTTAAGAAAATAATACAGAAATGTCCTAGAAAAAATGAAAAACGAAACTTAAAAGTGGAACACGGATATTATAAGAGAAAATAAAGTGGCAAATTTACATAATTCTATAATTGAATCCATAATTTAAAACTCCCTGCATTACTAAACATAGATGAGGCTCAGATTACTCAAAATCTTAGAGCTTTTAAAGGACAAATATTCATTTCATGCCCATGGTGTCATTTGAGGTTGAGATTCTGCTCTGCACAATCTCCTCCTGCCCTCACCAAGGATCATAGATTATGGAAGCTCTAAACTTGTGTGCCATGATTGGTGTGCTAGGGGAAAAGAGTTCTATAATATCATAACTGGAAATTTCATGCTTCGATCTGAAAACAGTATCTATAACATTCATTCAGTTAATTGTCCAGTGAGACAGAAGGCCATATCATAATTCTTGGATTCAAAACCAAGCAGTTTCACTACGTATTTCATCAAATATAAATGCCCCCATTAAAAATTTAAAAGTACAGTAGATACAAAATGGATTCAAAAATGTAGAAAATGTAGATAAAACAAAACCTTCTGGGGTAACTATGCTAATGATAGGGTAAAGTTTAAGGCAAAAAAATAGTTAATACAGATACATAAAGGACATTTGTACTAATATCAGTGAACTAAGTTCAGTTTAGTTGTATAACAGTTTTAAATATATGTGCATACAATAACATAAATACATTTAAAATACATTTAAAATAATATACTAAACTGAAAAGTGAAATTTTAAAAATCCACACTCATAGGAAAAACATTAATATACTTCACTCAATAATTGATGAGCAGTAAAAAAATTAAATGGAATAGACTAATTTTATGAAAAACACAATTTAATAAAGCAGTCTACTAGAACTTATAGAACATTGTATTGAACAATGACAGAATACAAGATTTTTTTCAAATAAGTGCAAAACTCAAAAAAATTTGTCTCATGTAATGAGTCATAAGATAAATCCCATATTAATTTCACTAAACTTAAATTATCCAAAGTATTTTGTTTGCCTAGAGTAGAAATCAATAACAAAATGACAAATAGAAAACCCTAACTGATGGGAAGTTAAGGAATATACTTCTAAATATCTTGTGAGTAAAGTAAAACAGGAGAAATTAAAAACCACTTTGAGTGAATTAATATTAAGTTATGACATGTCAACATCTGAGGGATGTACCTCAGCTATATTTAGAGGAAGATATGTTCCCTATTGTGCATACATTAGTGAAGAGTGTCTAAAAAACACTTGCCTAAGCATCCACTGTAAGAATCTTGAAAAGGAAGAAAATTCACTCAAAAATAGTAAAAGAAAGGAAATAACAAAACAAGACCAGACATCAGTGAAAAATTTGGATTCATCTGGGAATACTGAGAGACACCTTTTTTTTTTCCTTATGTGTTTCTCATTCTTTATCAGTTTACCTGTGGGAGGTTTTCATATCAATGGTTAAGAGAAAAAACAAAGGTAAGCCCAATCAGGGAAGTGCATTTAAGTCTGTGCTTAAGTCATTTTTGCTATCATCCCATAAATGGATCATAATCAAGCCAGAATTAGAATGGAAAGTTACAAAAAATTACCAGATAAGAATGTATATATAGGGAGATGTGACACACTGATGACCTCAGGCAAATAAAACCTATGGAGTTATTTACCAATAATGGTTACCAGTGGAAATGGCTAGAAGGAGTACAGACTGCTTCTAGGATGCTGGTATTATTTGTTCCATGATCTGACTTCTGTTTTCATAGGTGTGTTAGTTTGTAAAAATTTATTGAGCTGTATACATATTTGTTTATATAAGACACATATTTTTCACTAAAAAACCCACAGTATTGTTTCTTAGATTCCACAGATGAGTGAAATCACACAGTATTTGTCTTAAGGGTTAAATCACTAAATTGTACACCTGAAACTAATATTACACTGTAGGTTATCTAACTGGAATTTAAATAAAAACTTAAAAAAACCTATAGTATAAAAAATTTAAGATTAAAAATTAGATGAAAACTATAATTTTAAAATAAGATATATTATTGTATGACCATAAGATTTATTATATATTGAAATAATTTAAAATAATTGTTAAGGATGTGAATAGGAAAACTTTTATGCTTCTGATGGCTCTTATCCCTACTTAGGGACAAACTATAGAACCAGTTTAGAAAACAGGTCCCCACTATCTACTAGTACTGGAACGTATATGCCATATGACCTTTTAACTTCATACTTAGATAAAGGCAAACGAACTTATTACATGTGTGCACAGAGTATTTTGTACAAAAATAGCCATGACCGAGTCACCTAATAATTAAAAACTTGTAACATTCTAAATGTGCCCTTAGAATGAATAAATTATGATGGAATCCTACAGGGGCATCTATACTGCAATATAGGAACTACAGCTATATATACAAACATGGGTAAACTTAAAAAGCATAATATTGAACAAAAAATTCAGATCCAAAAAGAGCATATATTCTGCATGCTTCACTTATATAAAATTCAGAAGTCACCAAGATTAAACCAAAATCTTAACAGATGCTTTGCTGGGATAATAAGACTCTGAAAAAATGCATGGTTGTAATTACTGTAAAAGCCAATATATCATTAATGTTGGGGGAGGTAAGTGAAGAGGGGCTTTAATGGTGCTCATCATAATTCCTTTTCCTATTGGGGTTAAATGAATTTTTCTTTCTGATAAATTGAGATTGACATTTTTATTTTCTTTACTTTTCTCTATGTGTGTATTCTCTATGTGTAATTATTTCATGATTAAAATGGATAAAACAGGGGTGCCTGAGTGGCTCAGTGGGTTAAAGCTTCCACCTTCAGCTCAGGTCATGATCCCAGGGTCCAGGGATCGAAGCCCACATTGGGCTCTGGGCAGGGAGCCTGTTCCCCCGCCTCCCTGCCGCCTGCCTCTCTGCCTACTTGTGATCTCTGTCTGTCAAATAAATAAATAAAATCTTAAAAAAAAAAAAAAGGATAAAACAGGGACATCAGAATGACGCAATCATATAAGTGTCTGACTCTTTGGCTTAGGTCAGGATCTGAGGATGGTGAGATCAAGTCCTGCATCAGACTCTGTGCTAGAAGTGGAGCCTGCTTAAGATTCTCTCTCTCTCTCTCTCTCTCTCTCTCTCTAGCATGCCTCTCTCTCTCTCCCTCTTAAAAAAAAATAATGGGTGAAACAACATAAGTTAGTGATTGGCATTTTTTGGAAGAAAAGGGATGCATTTGGGTAGAGCTACTTTGAGACATCAAAGATACTGGTAACATTTTATTTGCCGATTTGTGTACTGCATCAGAGGCATTTATTTCATTGCTCTTTTTTAAGCAAAAAATGTTCCTTATATACACAAGCTAGTGTGTATGACATATTTCTTAATAAAATAAAATTTAAGAGAACAGTTATTCATGTATTTATAGGTTAAATGTTGTTTCCTGCAAAATACTGCAATAATTCTGCAATTCCCCTGAAGTACTCAAATAATATAATCCAATCATTCAATTTATATACAAGTTCAATAATTATAATGACATATATGCAAATGCAATTAAGAGTGCTCATATATGCAAATAACTAACTTCCAACTTTATAAATATTTCAGTAATTCTGTAACAAGCGTAACATTTTTCAGGAAATGATTGCCTATTGCATCTTACTGAAATTTATTATAATTTAAAATATATATATATCTTGAGATGGTAAAGATATTCAAGTTTTACTAGAGTCCTTAATATATCTACAACAATTATTACTGTAAAACCTGGAGGGATAGTTGGAAAGATTTAGTTGTCCAGTAAATAATCTGCATTAGATCTCAAACCTTACCTGTGCAATTCACCTCTCAGCATTCGACAAAAATCAGGTAGCAGTCTATCTATCCCCCAGTCATTTCTGTTTTTGTTTTTTTTTTTTAAATTATATCCAGGACTTTTTAATTATGGCATTGGCTCTTTCCTTTATTTTTTTTTTTTTTTGCCACACATACTGACTTTAACTATTTCCTCCCTAACTTCTCCTATTTCTAATATTTCTGTCCTCTTTCTGAGTTATTTACATCTGTTTTGTTTGTTTATTTATCAAACCTTAGGCAGCCTAGATATTTTTCATGGTCCTGGATTATATATAAAACACTATGGATTGTCTCCTTGGTTCTTTGCCCAGTTTTACCTCGATTGGTTCCAAAATAATAAAACAATAAGCAAGAAAGAAACTTGATACTTGTATCTTCCATTATTTAAACATAATTATGTAGCTGGATTTTTAATTCTGAAAATTTTATAATTTTAAGCCAGAACAAATTAAATCTATTACATTGTCAATATGTTCTATATACCATGGAAAAAATGACTAAATAATAATAATAATAATAACAGAAAAAAAAACTATGGATTAGTGTATTTTCTAAAAATTCTAAATGCACATTGATATAATAAATTTTCAGAGAAATTTTTCAGCAAACAAATCTATTCATACTTTGGTTGAACACAAGATTTTCTAAATTCATTTGATTATTTGTTACTGCATTAAACTTAGTGATTTCTCAACTGATAGACATTGAATGGTAACTGTTGACTTGAGTTGATGTACATTTTGCAATAGTTCTTTACTCTCTTGCCAATATTTCAAGTTCACAGTTTGAACCAATGGTCATGATTCAGTTAAAGCTCACATAACTCATGTGATGTTAAGGAATGATGTCCTCAGATCAAGGATCCTAAAAGAATATTTTGAATTTTAAAATTTTATCATATAATCTAACCTTCTACAGTGTACCAAATATTAAGTTGTGTTTCAGCCCAATGGTTAAGATACACACAAAGTGGCAGGGAAATCAGCTATCAGGCCAATTATGAGTATTGCTACAATCCATTTTGATTTGACAAATAAATAGAGAAAGAACAGGCTAGATCTCTTGACACAAATACTAATTAATTTGCTCCACCCATAAGAACCTGATGAAAATTATGACACAAATTAAAGCATCAATTACACTAACACATGTAATTATTCATCTTTGAAATGAATGAGATTGAAAGAGATGGATCTTGCACTTGATGCTTCAAGACAAGTTACTTATTTAATTTTAAAAATCAATTAAAATAGTTAATAAAGTCTGAGTAAAATTAGTGTGCTTTTGAAAAAGAAGAAGAAACCGTCACTTATGCTAGATTTCCTGCTATGGTAGTAAGTGACCCACTGCTCACCAGGAAGTGCTCTATGAAGTGTCAAATCAGTTTTGGTTTGCTGTTATTTCTCTAGGGCCCAGCAAAGTTCTTTTGTTTTGTTTTGTTTTGTTTTTTCACTATGTAAGTGCTCATAAAAATATGTGGAAATAATGAATGTACTTGGTAGAGCAAAACAAATGATCAAATGAAACTACCTTGCTTCATCTACATTTATGATTCTACCATGTAACACATTCATCAGTAATCTTGATGAGTTACTAATAACCATGGTATATATTTGCATAAATATACATACACATATGTAATCAGCATAAGCATTTGGTAGATTAAGAAGCAGGTGTGATGCATGCAAGTAGTAGTAAAGTTCTTTCAGGAGTGAACTATTCTTCCTCAGAGAAGTACTATATGAAATATCAAATGTAGTTTATCGGAACTCAAATAGATCAAATGAGCTAGTCCTATAAGACAGTTTATAGTTAATTGATTGTCAGTGTTAGCATGTGAACTACGACATAGTGTCACTCAGAAGTGTGGCAAGTCAGCCTTAGAAGGATAGAAGACATGACATCACTAAAGAAACCTTTACCAGTACCTATCCAGACAACACATGGAGTCCTATCCAGTAAACATGACTTTTGCCTCAGTGTTGCACAGTATGAAGAAAAACACAGGACAGTCTAACTTTTTGTTTGTTTGAATCCTATGTTCATCAAGAAGTGCTTGAATACACTGAATTTTGGAATAGTTTGCTTACAGGTAGACAATGCCCTCTTCAAACCAATGCAACATTTTGATCTTCATAAAATATCCACTTACAGAGATCTGTATATCAGGGTTGCAAATGATTTCTAGCATTCCATTAATTCTGGATAGAGATAAGATTGAGTATCAGACTTATCTGAGGAATAGATCCTGAAAAATGATCATGTCACCAAAATAAACATTTTTTGGCATGGATCTGACTAGACAATCAGCCAGACTTACTGAATGACAGTCCTCCTCTACCTCCAGTTTCCACCCCATGGAACACTTCATCTGGTTTCTGTGTATTTCTTAATCTTATTTTTTTAATAAACAATTTTTAAGAGCAGTTTTATGTTCACAGAAAAATTGAGCAGAGTTACGGAGATTTCCTGTATGCTCCTTACCTCTCCTGTAGCCAACATCCCTTACCACAGTGCTATGAACATTGCAGTTGATGGAATGGCACTGATACATCATTATTACCTGAAAGTCCATTGTTTACAGTAGGGTTCACTCTTAGTACATTTTATGTGTTTTGACATATGTATAGTAATATGGATCTATCATTGTAGTTTTCTCCATATGAATCATTTCGCTTCACTGCCTTAAAAATTGTCCAAGTGCCACCTATTTGGTCCTCCCTCCCCCAACTCCTGATCTTTTACTCTCCTTAATCCCTGAATCTGTCATTCCCTCCATGGTTTTACCTTTTCCAGAATGCTATATAGTTGGAATCATATACTATGCAGCTTTATCAAATTGACTTCTTTTAGTACATGATACACATTTAAGTGTCCTCCATTTTCTATGGCTTGATAACTCATTTCTTTTTAGTACTGAATAATATTCCATTGTGTGGATCTGTCATAGTTCACCCATTTACCTACTGAAGGACATCTTGGTGCTTCCAATTTGGCGATTATGAATAAAGCTGCTATAAATATCCTTGTGTAAGTATTTGTGTAGATTTGTTTTTCACTCATTTGGGTACACAACAGGATCTCAGTTGCTGAATCATATGTTTAGAGTATATTTAGTTTGGTAACATGTAAACATTTATTTACATCTCTAAGCTTCAGGAACACAAAAATAATTTTGACCCGAGGAGTCCCCATTGGTCTGGCCAGTGCTTTCTTTGTACTGTGCTATATAGCCTGAGAGTTTTCCTACCTCCTTCTTCCATCCCACTTTTCTTTTACAGGTGTCAGGCCTGTTTTGAGACAGAAAGCTCTCCCATCTAGTCTTGCTTCTTTGATTTTACGCCCATGCCATTTGCCATGTATGTAGTGCATTGGGCAGTGTACAACACTCAATTCTGAGAGATTAGGAAGCTACCCAGGGAATTTCCTTTGAGGAAAAAGCAATGCTTGCCAAATGGAAATTGGCTAAAGTAATAAAGAAATGATTTCATTTTTAAGGCTCAAATTTTAAGGAAGTTCTAAGCTGTTGCAAAAATTATGGTAAATACCTAGTGTTCCTTTTGGTATCGGATTTTTCCATATTAATGTGGTATACTTCTTTATATTATTTCTTACTGTACTTTATAGTCCTGTATTATTTCCAAATAGTAAACCCTTGTCACTTGCATGTGTTAATATCTTTTTCAGATTTTGTCTTTTACTCTCACTTTCTTTTGGGGACTGTTCTGGGTACATACTCAGTCCTGGCTTATTGTTTTGTAAAAAAGTGTAATACATGCCATCACCATTATAATCATACTACATAGAATTTTAGTATTTATTATAAATTGGAGGTACCTCTTTTTTAAAATTTTAAATATGATATGGATTTTTAGAGATATTTTGCATGGCTCAACTCATATTCAAATTTCCCGTTACTTTTCTATCAAGTTTATGAATAATTTGAATTGGAGAGTTTCTTGTGTTTATGATGCAAAATCTTAAAAAATAACATTTTACCATTTAAATATGTCAGGGATGCCTGGGTGTCTCAGTCGGTTAAGTATCTGCCTTCTGCTCAAGTCATGATCTCAGGATCCTGGAATCAAATTACACACTGGGCTCCCTGCTCAGTGGAGAGCCTGCTTCTCTCTCTGCCTGCCACTTCCCTTGCTTGTGCTCTTTCTCTCTCTCTCTCTGACAAATAAATAAATAAATAAAATATAAATAATAGTAGTAATAATAATAATAATGTGTATGTCAATCAGGACACAAATTAAATCATAAAAATAAATTGAATACTGAAAGTTATATTAATCCATTAACCTCTAATTAAATATTTGGTATGTTCATCAACATAGTGCTTTATATTAGGTTATTAATTTATGATATAGGCTATGAATTAACTCCTAAAATAAATTTATAATTATGATATGCATATGACATTTAGAGAATCTGTAGATGAATATGTAGATGAAAAAGATATTAAAAACATTAATAAATTAGTAGTACTGAGGAAAAGTACAGACTCCCAAAAATATACCATGAGTGTTCAGGCTACTAATACAAATTTACCTCTAACAGAGCCTGGAATTTTGTTTCTCTTTTTAGAACTTTCTGCAAAGCCCATTGAGATCTGTTATGTTTATTGGTCATAAATATGTTAAGGCAAATTATTTTTAATGTGTCTTTGTCCCCATGAAATCTAAGATCAGAGGAACTGTGGAAAGTTACTTGAATTAACCTCCATATTTTTGCTTACTGTACTAACTCTGAAACATCATGACCTATTGTGGTAGGCTAAGGTGATTCAGGGGTATGAGACAGTGCTTGGAGCAGGGATAGGAGTACATAGAGGTTGGAGCGGGCAGAAGAAATTATGTAGGAAAAAGCTGAAGACAAATACTTCTTATTTCAATATTTAAGAGATTCCATTCCTCTCTTTTCTCCCCATGCATCTTTTGGTAAATTTTATGTTAGATTCCAGGATAGAGAAACTGTATCAGTAGTTTAGCTCAGATACAATATGGGTTAAGTGGAATTTTGTGGGAAGAAACTACTAGACATAACATTGCATTGTACCTTTGAGAAAGCAAGTTTAGAACCCCACCTAACATACCTATAAATAAAGTTTTATAACAAAATCTGTCTATAAACGAGGACTTGTTCACCTAACTAAAATAAATACTACTTTTCTTGAAAGTAAGATATGATTCTTCTAAATATTTTCTTTATATTTCTGGAATGTTTCAATCTGTGCTGTGAAACATTATAGATGCGTTGAAATATTATGATATGAGACTTTTATTCTCTCAAGATAATGTGTTTAGCTTGGGTTGCTATTATGGCGAAATAAATAATGCCTCAAGGTACTGGTGTTTAGAATTATAACAGTAAGGCCATGGGTTTTCTTTGTAGCTATGATTCAGCCATACTGTAAAAAATGAATGCCTATTCATTATAATCTTCTTTAAAATAATATTTAAGTGACAAAGGAAAAACACTTGCTAATAGTCTCTTTGGATCTAATCTGATGAATTTGAAATATAATTGCAAAGTAGAAGCATGAGCTTTCTATTTTATTTGTAAGTTAATTTTGATATGGGAAAAAGTATCCCATTTCAATTTTTGTTTTTGAGAGAAAGCATCTTATATTTAGGAAGTACCATGGACCCTTTCATGCCATGGGTGTGTTTCAATAAATCTCAGCTAATGAATGATTGATCTTAAAGAATTAGAAAAATCTCTAGTGTGAGCAATTAGATCTCTTTTTATTGTTGAGTTCTGGTTCAACAGGCATGAAATTCCAGGCATGGATTGTGAGTTATAGTACTCCGGGGTCCTTACTCCACTGGCAAGTTCTGATGCTTTCAAAATGAAACACTAGCTTCATATTCAAAATTCTCCTTTGTTCAATGATCCTTGTAACGCATTTTGATGTTTTAATCTCTCAGGCGTTGGTCTGGGTTTAGAGAATACTTTCAAAGTCACCAGAGATATTCGAAGAAAAAGATATCCAGTGCATTGCACTGTGCATGGAATGATGAATAGGTCAATGCACAATTAGGCACATTTTATGTAGATAATCAACTTGCTGTTTTTAGTCAATGTTGAATGTTACAGATACAGCCATGTGTTATCTCTAACTAACGAGAAAAAAATGTGTGTCACTTCTGGACAGCTTCTTTTTGGTGGCCAGTTTCCTGGCTCTCTCTTCTCATGTTACAGTAATTGTGAAACATGTCAGAATGAGACCTCTAAACACCCTGGTTTTGTGTGATGGCCATGAGCAGAGGCCTCCACCGTCAAGCCACACTAGGAATGTAGGATAATGAAGAAATAAACCTTTTTTGCAGAAATTACTGAGTCCATATATTAGGGTAGCAAAACTTAGCCTATCTGGCTAATAGAAAGATGGAGGGGAACCTGTGTAGCTCAGTCATTAAGCATCTGCCTTCACCTCAGGTCAGGATCTCAGGGTCCTCAGACTGAGTCCCGCACCGAGCTCTCTGCTCAGTGGACAGCCTGCTTCTCCCTCTCCCTCTGCCTGCCATTCTGCCTATTTGTGCTCTTCTCTGTCTCTCTGTCAAATAAATAAAAACCTTGAAAAAAAAAAAAAAGAAAGAAAGATAGAGATGGATATCTATGTAATTATCAGGTAGCAATTCATAAAGAATATAAGGAAATAGTTCTTATAAGGAAATAGTTCTTCCTTCATAAACAAGAAACTCTACAGGTTCAAATTTGCCGCACCAGTATTCTACACTGTATAAAAATAAAACAACACTAAACAAAAAAATAAAAATCACTCAAGCTTTTCCTTGAATGATCTCTAAGTCAGTGTGGTAGGCATTTGCATATTTATGTACATTAATATCAGATTATTAAAATAACAGTAATTGGGCTAGATTCAGAAAAAAGTTTAACCCAAGCTCTTTATTTCACAAAGATAACTCAAGTGAAGAGATGGCCCAAGGTTACCCACAATAATAAAAACATACGCTAAAAGCCCAACTTTTCTGAAAAGTAGGTCACAGTTCCATTACTTAATGCACATTTCCTTCACATCACCATCTAGCTGTGTTTGCAGAGAGCAGTCAGGAAATGCTGTCCAGGAAAGGGTGTGTTGGCAAGTAAGAAGTTTAAAAGAACATATTTGAAGATAAAGGAGAAAAAGTTATAGAAAGAAGAATGGTAGAACAAACACTACATCATACCACTATGGAACAATTCCCTGCACTTTTATGAGAGTCACACAGCTGGGGCCTCTGAGTGGCTCGGTCAAGTTGAGTGTCTGCCTTCAGCTCCAGTCATGATCCCTGGGTTCTGGGATGAATCCCCACATTGGACTCTCTGCTGAGCAGGGAGTCTGCTTCTTTCTCTCCCTCTGCCTGCAGCTTCCCCTGCTTGTGCTCTCTCTCTCAATCAAATAAATAAAATCTTTTAAAAAAGAAAAGAAAGTCACACAGTTATTATTCTAAAGAGATTCAGAATGGCATCTAGTCCTCAGGTCCATCCCTCACCTGAGTCAGCCTTTTTTTTTACCATGATTTCAATAACAATTATAAGTAATAATCATATATCAAACTCCTCAGCAGATTAATGTACACCTCAGAATCTTCAGGCAAAATTCTGTTTTTCCCATGGATAATTTCTGGATCTGTTTTTCTAGTCTCTCTCTCTCTCTCTCTCTCTCTCTCTCTATATATATATATATATATATATATATATATATATATATATTAATTTTTTTAGTCAAAGTATGGGTGTATAAGCATCTCCCTCCCATGGTGCTTCTGTCTTAGAAGGAAGGATACCCTGATTCTTTCAAAACATCCTCAAAATAATGACCTGGGACTAAACTAAAGCTTCTAAAAGTCACTGAGATTTTTAGATAAAATTCAATACAAATGCACCCAGTTGAATTTTATTACCACTTATCAGGATTGGGCTACACATAGTATGCTATCTGTGTTTTGTTTATCTCTGTTTTAATAGGCATTTCATTGACATTTTGATAGACTCCTCCAGTGCTTGAGGTTATTAAATTCTGTGCTTCGAGTTATTAAAGTCACAGAAATGCAATTAAAATCACTCCTTTGATCGTACATTATTCACTTATTTTTAGCTTTGGATATTACAGTGGAAAATTTTTAAAAGCCAAAGGTTTTAGATAAGTTTGAATAGATATTTTTAAATAGCCAATAGTAGTAAATGTATAATTATTTCTTTAAAACTGCTGTTTGCACATCATGAAATGCAATTCTCATTGATTGTCACCACATGCGTCTATAGATAGATATACAGAGATCGACAGATGAATATGTATGACTGCCGTTGTTCAGATTTGCCTTTCTTCTTTCTTGAAAGGAGAGCAAAGTATGTGAAAAATATTGTCGACAAATTCAGAAGTTATATTCCTGAAATTCTGGCAAGGATTCAACTTCAAATGAGCTTTATTTTACGTTAATTTTTTTTAAAAAGATTTTCACTTATTTATTTGACAGAAATCACAAGCAGACAGAGAGGCAGGCAGAGAGAGAGGAAGGGAAGCAGGCTCCCCACTGAGCAGAGAGCCCGATGCGGGGCTCGATCACAGGACCCCGGGATCATGACCTGAGCCAAAGGCAGATACTTAATCAACTGAGCCATCCAGGCACCCCAGCTTCACCTTAAATTTGACTTTTGTTTTATTTGATATAGGTTCTATTTTATTCATTCTATAACAATAAAAGAGTGGGCTGACTTGAGTTCATAACTTGTGTTAACAGCATACCTTTCATTTTTCAAGATTCTGGTCTACTTCAAATTCTGTATTATGAATTGTGTGTGTGTGTGTGTGTGTGTGTGTGTGTGTGTGTGTGTTGTGCTTAACCTTACAATAAATTAAGAGAAAAGTAGAATCATTTCCCCTCTATAAGTGAGGAGACTAATGCTTCAATTAGCTAAAATGATCCCACTAATAAATGGTGGAGCCAGAATTCAACTCTAGCTTAATTTCACTCCAGACATAGCCTGTGATGCTTTACCACCTTGTCTTGTCTACCTTGTCTGTTTTAAAATTATATTTAAACATTTATGATAACAATAGTTGCTATTTCTACAGCTTTGACTTTGTGCCAGTCCTGCTATCACTGATTCAAATGTATTAATTCATTACTTTTCATAACATCCCTGTGTTATTTTATGGATAATGGATGGTATAGAGAGGTTGTCCCACTTGCTAAGTTAGTTGCATGTAGTAATGGTTGGAGCCAGGATTCAAACTGATTCCTGAGTCTGGGCTCTTAACCATCATATTTACTCTGATTATTGTCTCCAAGAATACTGGGTGAGAGCCTCCTTCGAGAATGATAATATGCTGCATGAATATTGTACCTGTTCACACTCTATCTCCTTGTTTTTAATCCTTCTTGCCTTCTTTGATCCCAATCTACCCAGTCCCTACACTTCATCTTGCCTGCTAATCCTTCTGATCGTAGTGTGGACCTGGAGTGCTGTTTCAAAAATAAAAATGATGTTGAGCCTGTGTGATTCTTCAGTGAGTAAGAGTATCATGAATATGTAGCAATTGCTGCCACGGATGCAGTAAGGTAGAATGGTGGTTCAGTTGTCATTTAACTAGTGTAACAGTTATAAAGCGTTATCTAAACTTAAACAGAAATGACTTAAGTAGTTCCTACATTTATCCCTGGTAGTATTAGTCTGGCTCTATATGGATACTTGAATTCTAAATTCTAGGTTTCTACCTAGTCTTAAATACCCAGTTTGTTTCTTGTCAGAGGCCGCCTGAGTATCTGCCCCAGAAAACTTCCGTCCTCCCTGGAAACCAATTCCTGTAAGAATGAGCCCGTTGCCATGTTGTCGCTTCTGTTGACAATTTCACCGTCCTTAGCTGGATACTGTCCTTCTCTATTATACTGGTTTTCTACGATGAGGATTATTTACCTGATTAATCCTAGATTCATTACTCTGTGTTTCACCACTCACAAGTAACATTCCTGGCTCCCTAGGTTGCGTTTCCTCTAACAGTTCTGATCATTGTCTCAATCTCATTATTATTGTCAGTGCTACACAGATGACAGAGTTTACACAACTTCCATCCATCTTGGCATATGTTCTTAGACATCAATAATTTGTCAGTGTCTGTTTTAAAACTTGCTGCTTAGACAAACAAAATATCAGTGAAGGGCTCAGTAATAATTTCTCAGTATTTTCTTAAACTTTACATTGGGTTTTTATTGTTATGGCAAAAAAATGGCATTAGACTTTGTAGCAGCATATCATTTATGGATCATCATGAATTTACATTTAAACAAAATATATACAAGAGTTGTAAAAACAAAAGCCCTCCCTTAAGCCTTTAGTTAAGTTTAACACTTAGATGCATATTAAGACTTTCATATATATTAAATATTAACAAATAATTTCATTTGAATTTTTTAAAAAGATTTTATTTATTTATTTGACAGACAGAGATCACAAGTAGGCAGAGAGGCAGACAGAGAGGGAGGAAGGGAAGCAGTATTCAATGAGTGTTTGCAAAGGTTTCAGTCCCTGGTCATTCCCTTAGCTTATTTATATTGAGAAATCGGCTGATTTTCTATTCAGTTACACATAATTTTCAATCTCATCAAGTTACATTTCATTTTATTATTTTTTCATAACCTTATTTTTAACCAAAAATGGGACACAATGTTCTGGGACTTTTCAAAGAACATAATTTTGAGATCACTATTTAATTATATCTATCCAAATATTAAGTGAATAAGAATGACTCTGTAAAATATATCCTAAACATTTTGAATTTGTATGGGCCCCCATTACTTGGATAATAACCACTTGGTGTGTGAACACATATGTGCAAGTTATATGAAACCCCTACATTGTATGCAAATTTATTTGAATATTTATTTTGGAGTATAGTAACAATACTAATAAGATTCTCAGAATTATATGTGTATCAAATAATATAGAGAAGCTCTGTAAGACTAATTCTAAAATAGTTCTCTGAATTTAGACCCTCCATTGTTTGCTAGATGCTTCCATTCATTTGTTATCCCATAGGATTTATTATCCTAAGTGAGCATTGGCATGATTGCTGATATCACAGAGAGACATTATATGAAATAGCTTGATGAAATTCGTCATTCTAATAAAGAATTGAAGGTAAGACCATATTTTTATACTTAATACAAGTTTTCTTATGAGAATAAGAATATCTGGCAAATATCTGGTTTGTTTTTGAACTCGAGTGTTTGTCCTGGGAGCATGGGGTACTTGTTAGTTTCTCTTTTATGGGCTTCCCAAATCTAACAGTTTTCTTTGCCTCCTTCCTAGATTGGCTGTTAGAAATCATAATTTCTAATCTTATCTATAGAAAATATGTGAGAAATATGGATTCCTATCCAATAAATTTATCTTATATTTCTTCTCATCTTTTTTTTTATAATTATACAGTCTTTCAATCACTTACTTCAGGTGCTCATTCATATTTTATCTCTGTTGCTTTAATTGTTTATGGAACAAAACAGGGTAGAAATAAATAATTAAGTAATTAGGCCAAGAAATAAATAAATGAACAAAGTGCCTATCATAGACAAAGTATGAATCATAACATTTGTCTGTCAGTAATATTCAGCAAAAATTTTCAGTGATGATGGGACTGTGCTCCTATACATGGATTTCCAAATATGACATCCACTAGACACAACTATTCAAGTACTTTAAATGTTGCTATTGCAAATGAGAAACTAAATTTTTAATTTCAAGCAATTTAAAATTTTTATTTAAATAGCCACATATGAAAAATAAATAAATAAATAAATAGCCAAATAAACAAATAGTGTGGTCAATGGTTACCATGTAGGACTGCACAGGAAATCACAATACTGTTTATTTCAGGACTTTACAAATGAAGGCAGCTCATTTTTTGTGACTTAAAAACAAATTACTAAATGAACCAGTTCATTATATGTTTTCAAAATATTGTCCCTCCAAATTAATGGACATGGGGGAAAGTGTCAGTAAAATGTAAAGTGTTTGTCAACTTGCCTCTCTAGCAAGGGAGTTATGTTCCTTGTCAGTTTGGCTGATTTATTTGTTGTTTTATATTATTTTTGGTTTGTTTGTTTAAATTGTGAGAATATCTTCCTTCTCCATTTTCCTTGTGTTTATTCCTTCCTGGGGGGTTGGTCAGGTTTACCCTTCTGGTGTGGAACAAGCTATGTCCTTCCTATTGGTGAGGTTATTGAGGCCTGAGGGCTGTCAGGAGCTGAACTTCCACAAGCACTCTGTGCCAGGTTTTTCTGGCCAACAATGCCCTGGCATTTAGCTTGAACCAGGGGCCCTCAAACTAGAGTATGCATCAGATCACCTGAAGGGCCTGCTCAAAATCACACTGCAGGACCCCAGCGCAAGCCCCAGCCTTCAGATTTAGCAGGTCTGGGCTGGGGCCTAAATATTAGTGTTTCTAACAAGTTCCAGGTGATGCTGATACTGCTGGTCTGGGTGCCCCACTGCCCTAAGTATCTGCTTGTTGATTTCACTTGCAAGGGCATCTGATGGCTGCTCACTAGTGCCATAAAACTTTCTGAATACAAGCAGAAAAGCATTATTGACTGGGCCTAGGAATTAAGATACCTGCAATCAAGTCCAAATATTTGTTCTGGAATTTGTACATTATGTCTGGGAGGTGTCACAGTGTATTAGTATGTTTTATTTGATTGTGAGGTATGTTACATAAAAATATATTTAACAGTATTTGAATTACAGACCTTGTGATTGATTTGCTTATACTTATGTTTTAGAAGGTAGATTCTTTGATATAATACCTTAAATATAATTATATTGAGCATATTATTATTATTATCAAGACCTGTGCTAAGTCATGTCTGTGTGGCCATGATCATATTTAATTTATGCAATATGTTATTCATAAACGTGTGTTAGTATTTATAGTTTTGCTATAAAAGAGGGAAAGCTTGAAGAGCCAGTCATTTACCTATGAGCCACAGCTGAAGGACGCTGTGATTCACACTTTGGAGCCCACTCTCTCAGCTACAGACAGATAAAGAATAAAGATAAGCTTACCAAGATCTATATCATCAGACAAATTGTTGTTTTCTTAATGTATAGAGATAGGACTATTAAATTCAGTTATTTGTGGGGGCATTAAAGGTCTATGTTGACATGGAATCAAAGCTTTTCAAATATGCTCCTGAAGGGAGCCTGCTTCCTCCTCTCTCTCTCTCTCTGCCTGCCTCTCAGCCTACTTGTGATCTCTCTCTGTCAAATAAATAAATAAAATCTTTAAAAAAAAAAAAATATGCTCCTGAAATAGCCAGTAGTTCTTTGATAAGGTAGAAAAATACCTTAAGTATTTTTGTCAATCTCATTAACTTTTCAAGTTATTAAACTGGTATTTAAGCAAAAATCTCTCACTATCATGAGAAAAATTTTTTAAAGACCTAGTTTTTCAACTGCTGTGTGTAAAAACTCTTGTTCGGCAAGGGAATTAAAGAAATACGTAATGTGTTGAAATGTTAATTTTTTTCAATCAAATTTATCACAATCATGCCTTGATTCCAATTTTATCTTTATTTCTATGGCTCCAACATGGAGAATATCCTTAAAAGCATATATTTTTAAATATCAGAGTTTTAAATTTTATTTTTGACTTAAAATTACTTAGATAAATTAGTGGAAACTTGGTACAATATTTCTTAAAATGTGTGAATTCATTTCTAGTTTTATCCTTTTTATCGGTGTTGTAGTATGTATAACAAAATACAAGGAACTCTCTACATCCATCAGCTGTATGATAATCTTTTTAAAAGTAAGTTTTTATCTACCTTTAAGCAAAATATTGTTTCATTTACTACGTAATAATGAAGTTATTTTCAAGGGAGTTTAGGAATAGATTTGGGAAAAACACTTCAAGTGGCTAATATTTCAGAATTATCAATTGTGATTTTTCATGTGCAGTGTGAAGTCTATACATAATAAATATTTGAAAACAACTTTATCGTCAAAAAAAGTATTTGAAGCATTGCTTGTAACATCATACAGCTGCAGACTTCATGATGTCCACCATTGGGAACCACTGAGAGTTCTTAAATTCAATAGTGAGATTTTATTTCACAGTCATCAGGACTGTTGATGTAACAAGGATTGTATATGTGATATACTATAAAGTTGCAGTATAGTATATACGATATGAACATTTTTTGCAAAAATAGAAAATGTTCTGTAACGTAGGAGACAGAAGGATTATTTTTAAAGTAATAGGCAAAAAGTAAATAAGAGATAACTTCCCCAATGTGTAGGGGAGAAAAAAAATTCCTTCAGTTTACACTTTTGTAAATTTTCTTATTTCACAATAATTCAGCCATGAATATCCTTGTCCATAAATCTTCATTACAGATTTGAATTTTCCTTAGAAATTCCTATGATTGTAATTTAAGATATAAGCAGTATTGAGGAAAACATTCCTTAAATAATGCTACATTGATTAAGCTACTAACAGTAAATACCTGATAGAGAGTTCTTCTCACACATAAAAAAGTTAATGTTCATTTTTTTTCTGTTTGGTGTAAGAAAAAAATCTCATATAAATGAATGTGTGACAGGGTGGTGAAACAATTTTTCATATATTTGAGTATATGCAATTCAATTATTTATCTATCAGAAGCATAATTGAAAGATTACATCATGTTCCAAAAAGCTAAGTACTAACTATATTTTATTCTACTTAATATTTGGAAAAATGTAAACCTTCTATTATGTAAATAAGATACCTAAAGCTAGGATCTTAAAAATGTATTACTCAAAAGGATACTAAAAGTAATTTATCCCAAATTCTTTTATTTACAGATTAGTAAAGTCATGTCCAGGTAAAACCTAACAGTTCTGGTATTGTAGAAGTTGCCAAAAACAAAATTAAATTACAGAACAAAATTGAAAACAAAAACAAAATCCCATGGCTTGGGAGCAAGGTCCATTGTCTTTTCTCTGTTCCAAGCTCTGACTCTAGAATTCCATGTTATCAAAAAATTTTAATCTCTAAATAGATGACAGCGAGGCTGTGTAGTGCATATGTCACCTTGTATTTTATTTTGGTGCTATGAAGGACTATATATATCTTGCACATTGTGCAGATATTATAAAGTGACATTCTCAAGTAAATGCTGAGCTTTTCTTTTTTTTAATTAGTAGCTGAACTGGAAAATGCAAGCTGTCAAATATGTGTTTCTTTTTTAATACTCGAAATAGAATAGTTTCATATTAATTACATGGTAGCAACCAACTATATGAGTTACATTAGGAAAGCAGAACTCAAAATCTCCTATATTTATTTTGAGAGACCTCACAAAGACCAAAATGAATCCAGAGTTTAGTTTGTATATTTTCAAGGAAAGGTAATACTGTATTTTAAAATAATCTAATTTCATCTTGAATTACTGACAAGCTTTGACATTTATTTTTACCAATAAAAAAAGACAATATGAAAGGAGAATAAAACCGTGATAAGCCAGAAGGAAACATTTTTTATTTTAATGGGAAATAATTGCCAGTATATTTAACATCCTTGAATCTCACATTTAATCAAGAGAAATAATATGAACAATCTTAAGCATTTATGAGGCATTCGATAATATTAGTAGAAAGATCACTTTGGGCTTTCATCATCTATGAGGAAACAGGTTGAATTATTTACTTGTGATCTCACAATAATACAATTAAGGCAAAATGAGAACTAGGAGTCCTTGGTCATAACTTCAGATTGGTTCAGTGGGTTTTGGTTTGTTAACTCAGCATTTGCAGTCTTCTTCACATTAAACAATAGCTCCCTGCTTATATGCATGTGAGTAACTAGGAAAAGAGTTTTTAAAAATTACTTTTAGTAACAATCATGATAATAAAAGTACTTAATTTTGGGAACTTTCCAGAACGCTCGGTGAGACGCGGAGGAGCGGCGCCTACCCGAGCTGCGCCCAGCAACGCGCTCCTTCCTGCTCCCCCACATCGGCCTCGGCCCTCTCACCGGCTGTAGAAAATGGTGAAAGAAAGCACTTATTATGATGTTTTGGGGGTCAAACCCAATGCCACCCAAGAAGAACTGAAAAAGGCCTACAGGAAACTGGCTTTGAAGTACCACCCTGATAAGAATCCAAATGAAGGAGAGAAGTTTAAACAGGTTTCTCAAGCTTATGAAGTACTCTCTGATGCAAAGAAAAGGGAATTATATGACAAAGGAGGTGAACAGGCAATTAAAGAAGGTGGAGCTGGTGGTGGTTCTGGCTCCCCCATGGACATCTTTGATATGTTTTTTGGAGGAGGAGGAAGAATGCAGAGAAAGAAGGAGGGATAAAAATGTTGTGCATCAGCTCTCAGTAACCTTAGAAGATTTATATAACGGTGCAACAAGAAAACTAGCTCTGCAAAAGAATGTGATTTGCGATAAATGTGAAGGCCGAGGTGGTAAGAAAGGAGCAGTTGAGTGTTGTCCCAATTGCCGAGGTACTGGAATGCAAATAAGAATTCATCAGATAGGACCTGAAACGGTTCAGCAAATTCAGTCTGTGTGCATGGAGTGCCAGGGCCATGGGGAACGGATCAGTCCTAAAGATAGATGTAAACGCTGCAATGGAAGGAAGATAGTTCGAGAGAAGATTCTAGAAGTTCATATTGACAAAGGCATGAAAGATGGCCAGAAGATAACATTCCATGGTGAGGGAGACCAGGAGATATTATCATTGTTTTAGATCAGAAGGACCATGCTGTTTTTACTTGGTGAGGAGAAGACCTTTTCATATGTATGGACATACAGCTGGTTGAAGCACTGTGTGGTTTTCAAAAGCCGATATCTACTCTTGACAACCGAACCATTGTCATCACCTCTCATCCAGGTCAGATTGTCAAGCATGGAGATATCAAGTGTGTGCTAAATGAAGGCATGCCAATTTATCGTAGGCCATATGAGAAGGGTCGCCTCATCATCGAATTTAAGGTAAATTTTCCTGAGAATGGCTTTCTGTCTCCTGATAAACTCTCTTTGCTGGAAAAACTCCTACCTGAGAGGAAGGAAGTAGAAGAGACTGATGAAATCGACCAGGTAGAACTGGTGGACTTTGATCCAAATCAGGAAAGACGGCGCCATTACAATGGGGAAGCATATGAGGATGATGAACATCATCCCAGGGGTGGTGTTCAGTGTCAAACCTCTTAATGGGGCCAGTGAATAACACTGCTGGCATTTTATGTGCAGTAGTGAATGAGTGAAGGACTTAAATCATAGTTCACTACTTGCTATTGTTTTTGTTTTAATATTCAACTATAGTAGTGTTTTAAAAGTTAAATGAAGCTGGCCTCATAAAATGAGTTTGGAAGTTTTCCTTCCATTTCTATTTTTTGGAACAGTTTGAGGAGAATAGGAATTAGTTCTTCTTTAAATGTTTGGTAGAATTCCCCCGGGAAGCCGTCTGGCCCTGGGCTTTTGCTTGTTTGGAGATTTTTAATGACTGTTTCAATCGAATTACTGGTTATGGGTCTGTTCAGGCTTTCTATTTCTTCCTGGTTCAGTTGTGGTAGTTTATATGTTTCTAGGTATACATCCATTTCTTCCAGATTGTCAAATTTATTGCCGTAGAGTTGCTCATAGTATGTTCTTTTAATAGTTTGTATTTCTTTGGTGTTAGTTGTGATCTCTCCTCTTTCATTCATGATTTTATTTATTTGGGTCCTTTCTCTTTTCTTTTTGATAAGTCGGGCCAGGAGTTTATCAATTTTATTAATTCTTTCAAAGAACCAGCTCCTACTTTCGTTGATTTGTTCTATTGTTTTTTTGGTTTCTATTTCATTGATTTCTGCTCTGATCTTTATGATTTCTCTTCTCCTGCTGGGCTTAGGGTTTCTTTCTTATTCTTTCTCCAGCTCCTTTAGGTGTAGGGTTAGATTGTGTACCTGAGACCTTTCTTGTTTCTTGAGAAAGGCTTGTACCGCTATATATTTTCCTCTCAGGACTGCCTTTGTTGTGTCCCACAGATTTTGAACCGTTGTATTTTCATTATCATTTGTTTCCATGATTTTTTTCAATTCTTCTTTAATTTC
>NC_081558.1:148293438-148301579 GCF_022355385.1 Mustela nigripes | reverse complement strand
GATATTTAAAATTGTTAAATCTTCTTGTTGGACAGACCCTTTGAGTATGATATAGTGTCCTTCCTCATCTCTTATTATAGTCTTTGGCTTAAAATCTAATTGATCTGATATAAGGATTGCCACTCCTGCTTTCTTCTGATGTCCATTAGCATGGTAAATTCTTTTCCACCCCCTCACTTTAAATCTGGAGGTGTCTTCGGGCTTAAAATGTGTTAATGAGGTGCAATCAAAAATGGAGGCTCTAACTGCTAGGATAAATGAGGCAGAAGAAAGAATTAGTGATATAGAAGACCAAATAACAGAGAATAAAGAAGCTGAGCAAAAGAGGGACAAACAGCTACTGGACCACGAGGGGAGAATTCGAGAGATAAGTGACACCATAAGACGAAACAACATTAGAATAATTGGGATTCCAGAAGAGGAAGAAAGTGAGAGCGAGCAGAAGGTATACTGGAGAGAATTATTGGGGAGAATTTCCCCAATATGGCAAAGGGAACGAGCATCAAAATTCAGGAGGTTCAGAGAATGCCCCTCAAAATCAATAAGAATAGGCCCACACCCCGTCACCTAATAGTAAAATTTACAAGTCTCAATGACAAAGAGAAAATCCTGAAAGCAGCCCGGGAAAAGAAGTCTGTAACATACAATGGTAAAAATATTAGATTGGCAGCTGACTTATCCACAGAGACCTGGCAGGCCAGAAAGAGCTGGCATGATATTTTCAGAGCACTAAACGAGAAAAACATGCAGCCAAGAATACTATATCCAGCTAGGCTATCATTGAAAATAGAAGGAGAGATTAAAAGCTTCCAGGACAAACAACAACTGAAAGAATTTGCAAATACCAAACCAGCTCTACAGGAAATATTGAAAGGGGTCCTCTAAGCAAATAGAGAGCCTACAAGTGGTAGATCAGAAAGGAACAGAGACCATATACAGTAACAGTCACCTTACAGGCAATACAATGGCACTAAATTCATATCTCTCAATAGTTACCCTGAATGTGAATGGGCTAAATGCCCCTGTCAAAAGACACAGGGTATCAGAATGGATAAAAAAACAAAACCCATCTATATGTTGCCTCCAAGAAACACATTTTAAGCCCGAAGACAATTGGTGCATTCTTTTGCCTGAGGTAAAAGATAAACTGGAAACAAGAACTTAAGGGAAATGTGACACAAAGCTGGTGCAACAGTTGGACTCTAAACATCACATCCTAGGGTCAGTCATGTGAGGTCTTGCTGATGACAGTGTAAGGCCACTACATATAGTCTATCCTATAAAGCTAGGCTTGATTTTTTCCTCTTGCGGGGCACAGGGTAAAACCTACGCTTTCCCTGTATCCTAAAACCTCATCATCACCTTGACCATATGGGCTTGGCTGAAAATGTCTCTTCTGCTGAGAAAGTGGAGAGTGTCTTAGGGAAAGAGGTGTATTTCCATTTTGCCTTGTTCACCCTGAAAACACATTATCTCTTCTGATCTGTACCATATCTGTGGGAGATAATAATATATATTGAAATATCTAAATGAGACTTCATTTTCCCCAAGCGTCACTAAAAAATTGAATTTGCTCCTGTTTCTTCAATTATTATACTCACAGGCTTAAACAACAAAGAAAGCTACCTTCATTTTTATTTGTGTGTCCATTTCTTCCTCTGATCATGGGAAAGCTTCAAAGAAGAGTAATTTTAATATTTCATCAGGATTTTTTAGAGCAGTTGCTCTCAACCACTTGTGAAGGGAATTTTATTACAAACAATATACCCATGTTTACTTTGCTTAGTGTCTTAGTATTTACAATTTTCTTTTACTCTCTAGCAGTATCATGGGTAAATTATAGGATTGTGTATTGTCACTACATGGAAAACAATATTGTGTATTTAAAAAGAGGACTTTTTCAAATGCTATTTCAGTGCTACTGTATAATTCTGATTTGTATTGTATTTAAATATTTCATGTAATTTGAACCTTTTGAAAGTTCATAGATAAAAGTCATTCAGTTGTAAGTTTTATTAGACCCTGCTAACATATTCTGCTGCATCTTTTTAGGGGAAATTTAAAAGAGAGTAATTTGCACTTGCATGAATCCAGAGTATGATCAGTTCTTTTTTGGTGCATATATTAGTTACATTATTGTACAAAATATTTGTTATGTTTAAATAACTCAAATAATACCTCATTTAAAATTTGTATGAAAATTATGTTATAAAAATTATTTTAGTAATTTTCTTTATCTAAAATAAAAGTACTTAAAATTAAGGAAAATTATAGGAAAATGATGGTGGCGCAGGGGTCAATGTATTAAATGGGAGCCATGTTATGAAATATGGATGTATTCCCAGGATATATTTCAAAGTAGATTACAGAAACAGGACAACTAAATGTTTTCTATGGTAATGGATTGCCTTCTGGATCCATGAAAGAATTTATTGTAACATTTGGTGAAATCAAAGTCTGTGGATTAAAAGGTAGTGTTACACAAATGTTAATTACTGGAATTTGATGGTTATACAGTGATTTTTAAAAAATATACACTGAAGTGTTGGGGCACTCGGGTGGCATATTTTGCTGGGAATCCTATTCTTGATGTCAACTCAGGTCACGATCTCAGGGTCATGGGATCATCACTGGGTTCCCTGCTCAACCTGGAGTCTGCCAAAGACCCTCTCTGCCCTTCCCCTCCTGGGTGCACTTGCTTTCTCTCTCTTTCTCTCTAAAATAAATAAATCTTAGGGAAAAAAAAGAAAGAAAAAGACATATACACACACACTGAAGTGTTAAAAGATAATACAAATTATGTCTTCAAATGGCTAAAAACGAAACCAGATGAAGGGCAGGGCAGGGACAGAAGAAAGAGAAGGGTCAGGGTATGGAGATAGAAGGAAAATGTAAGAATCTGACAATTAATAAATATTTTCTGTAAGTTTAAAATTACTTCAAAATTTAAAAAGTTTAAAATATGAATGAAAGGTAGCTCATATGGTCTAGAGTGCTAATTTGGAACAGGCTTAGAAGATGGGGATAGGGTCCTCCTGTGAAGCAAAGGACAGGTGTGCTTCCTGCTCAGTTAAAAAGGTATTTTTTTTTCCCTTTGGAACATAGAGTAGGCAAATTGAATGCCCATTATAAAATATTCCTCTTTCCTTAAGACAGAGTTTCTCTTCTATAATGTAACCAACTGTTTATGCATTTGTCATCTGGTCCTCCTCCTGTTACCCTCTGGGAATGAGAGCTCTGTACAAAGAAACATAAATAATGTAACAACTGCTATCATTGTGTGTGATAATATCCTTTGTTTCTGAGCTCAGGATTCTTGTGTCTTCTGAAAGACTATTGAAACTCTGGTAAGCTAATTTTTCACTTTGCAAGTTGAATAAAATCTCACAGTTTCACAGTACTTCACAACTATACTTTTTATTGGCTAAAATCTTCACATCATTCAGAAATTAAAACCAGTTGTGCATGAAATTTAGACTGAATCTGAGTTAAAATTAAGTTTGTCTTTCTTCCATGAGAACTGAGTTCTTTAGGATACTGAGATTTTGGGGCGCCTGGGTGGCTCAGTGGGTTAAAGCCTCTGCCTTTGGCTCGGGTCATGGTCCCAGTGTCCTGGGATTGAGCCCTGCATCGGGCTTTCTGCTCAGCAGGGAGTCGGCTTCCTCCTCTCTTTCTGCCTGCCTCTCTTCCTACTTGTGATCTCTGCCTGTCAAATAAATAAATAAAATCTTAAAAAAAAAAAAAAGGATATTGAGATTTTATCTCTAAGAAGCATAGCATGCTTTCCTATTTGGTTATATGTCTTGATGTCTTTTGTTGGAATTTTAATAAGATTCTTGAAAATTGATTTTTAATCTTCTTTTTGGTATTTAAAATGCATGTGTGGTTATATGTGTTTAAACAACATGCAGTTGAGTATTATTTTATTCCATTTAAGATTATCTGACTTTGAGTTAAGTCCTTTTACATATAATGTAATTCCATATATGGTTGGCTATACATATGTCATAAATGCTTGTTTTATATTTATCATACTTGTTTATTGTTTCTCTCCCCCTTTCTGCTTTTTTTTCCCAGTATTTGACATTTTTATTTGACATTTTAATTTTTTCTCCCATATTGAATTTTAGCCAAACATAATGGTTCTGGAGATTAAAAAATTATCTATAAATTGTCCCCTTTTATATCTACATAATATTCTGCTATTTTACAAATTAAGAACTTAACTACAATGTATCTAAGAGAATCAGATCTCCTTAAAGCCTTCCTCAGCTACTCTAGTCTCTACTCACTTCTCATTCCTCTGAAAAATTGCAGTTCTAGTAGGTATCATAGTTTCGATTGCTTATTCTCTTTACGGGTTTGTGCCGTATCTCCTGTCTAGATTACAAAATCATGCAGGAAAGGGATTAGTCTTACATTTCTCATATCTATAGTGACTTGAAGAATGCTGTGCAAATACTTGATCATAATTATCTTGTTCTTTTTACTATATAAAGATAATTTGAAACATTTGGCAAACATTTCTAAATAATCCTCATAATTAGATGTTTTAAAGTTAGCTGATGAAGTTTTAATATAGCAGAATATTTATAACAACATTAATAGATCACTGATTATTTTTAGACACTGTATTTATGTTTAATATTATTTTTATTATTTATGCAAAGTGGCATAAAATGTTTTTAGTTAAATTTTATAGCTGAGAAAACTGAAGCAGAGAAAATCTAACCATTTGCTTCTAATTATACCACTAGAAGCAATACCCTGAGAATGCATAAAAAAAGGAAAATTGTCTGTGTAGTTCACTCTTACCCAAACCTCAAAGGATTTGCACAGATTTTAGAGGAAAAAAAATAATACCTCACTGTAAAAACATCACAAAAGTCATTAATAAGTTTTATTTTTTAAGTGTTTATTTAAATTCCATTTTAGTTAACAGGTAATATCAGTTTCAGTATATATTATAGTGATTCAGCACTTCTATACAACAACTGTGCTCATCACAACAAATGGACTCCTTAATCCCCATTCCCTATTTCCTCCATCCTACCTTCCCTCTGGTAACCATCAGTTTGTTCTCTATAATTTAAAGTCTGTTTTTTGGTTTGCCTCTCATTCTTTTTTCTTTCCCTTTGATCATTTGTTTTGTTTTTATTTCCACATATTAGTGGAATCACATGGTATTTGTGTTTTTCTGACTTATTTCACTTAGCATGATTCTGTGTAACTATATCCACTTTGTTGCAAATGGAAAGATATCATTATTTTTTATGGCTGAGTAATAGTCCATTGTGTATGTACATACATATACCACATCTTTTTTTTTTTTAAGATTTTATTTATTTATTTGACAGAGAGACACAGCAAGAGAGGAAACACAAGCAAAGGGAGTGGGAGAGAGAGAAGCAGGCTTCCCACAGAGCAGTAAGCCTGATGTGAGGCTTGATCTCAGGACTCTGGGATCATGACCCAAGCCGAAGGCAGATGCTTAATGACTGAGTCACCCAGGTGCCCCCATATGCCACATCTTTATCCATTCATCAGTCAATGGACACTTGGGTTGTTTCCATCATTTGGCTATTGTGGATAATGGTGTTATAAACATAGAAGTGCATGTATCCCTTTGAGTTAGTATTTTTGTAATCTTTGGGTAAATATCTAGAAGTACAAATGCTGGATCACAAGATATTCTATTTTTACCTTTTTTAGGAACCTCCATACTGTTTTCACACTGATTATACCACTTTGAATTCCCAGCAACAGTGCAAGAATGTTTCCCTTTCTCTGCATTCTCATGAACACCTGTTGTTTCTTGAGCTGATTTTAGCCATTCTGATAGGTGTGAGGTCATGTCTCATTGTAGTTTCAATTTGTATGTCCCTGATGATCAATGATGAGCAATTTTTTTCTTGTGTCTGTTGATCATCTCTATGGTTTGGAAAAATATCTGTTCATGTCTTCTGCCCATTTTAATTAGATTATTTGCTTTTTGGGAGGTACTGAGTTTGATGAGTTCTTTATAGATTTTGGATACCAACATTTTATCAGATATGTCATTTGCAAATATCCTCTCCTATTCCATAGATTGCCTTTATTTTTATTTATTTTGAAAACAAAACCAAAATTTCAGAATCAAGGCAAACTATTACAGCCATAACAACATAAATTGCCTCCTCCATAGTTTCTCCTCTCAGAGTAATGTGATGAGATGTGGATGGTTATTCCTAGAATGTACACCAAGGAAGGTGATATAGAAGTTCCCCAAATTAAGAATCTGGAGTATCTATAGGATAGGTGACCTTCTTATTAATTCCATGAGGGGGGGGCAGAATTGTCCCCAAAACAAACCAACCAACCAAATCATTTGGTGTGTTCATGATTAGCTCTGGATTCCCCCTTTTGAGTGTAAATGTAAGACTTTAGAGAGATAAATCTTTCTGGAGGTATCTATTTTATCATCTTTTAACTTCCTAGGTTTGTATTAAGATGTAAGTTCCAGCTTTCTGTGCTCAGAAAGTCTGTAACTGTGTAGAAATGTGAAAATATTACTTTCCAAAAAACCATAGTAAAAACAGAGGAGGTGGACTTGTAAAATCTTTAGATATTGCAATTATCAGAACCAGAATATAATAAAATACATTCTTTCTAAAGTACTTCAAAATACAACAGAAGCATAAAATATTTAAAAAACAGACAATTGGTAGATAATCTAGAAATATTTGAAATCAAAAGTTGAAGGAATGAGATTAAGTGGTAGAACACAAATTTAGTCAAATGGAAGATATATTTGAAATGAGTTATCCAGAAAGAATCACAGCAAAGAAAATAGAATGTATGAAGAGTAGTTTAAGAGACTTGAATAATAGAGTGACAATGTCTAACGTATTGTAAACTCCTTACAAGGGAGACTCTAAGTGAGACAGTTTTACCAATATGACCAATAAAACTGTGAAGCAAAATATAATCCCATTGATCTTCAAACAAATACAGGATGTAGAATAAAAAAACATATTCCAAAACCCCTTTTATGGAGTTCGCATAAACTTGACACACAAATTTGATAAGGATTACACATGAACAGCAAATCTCATTCATTTATATTAATGCCAAAATACTAAAGATAAAATTAGGGAAACTAGTACGGCAATATATAAAAATGATACTGTGTTTTTGCAGTTTTCAATGAGTTTGTTCCCAAAGATGGAAGTTGTTCTAACACTAGAAAAGCATTCACTAAAGTTCACTTTATTAATAAAAGCAAAACTTGGGGTTCCTGTGTCATTCAGTCTGTTAAGCATCTCCATTCAGCACAGGTTATGATCTTAGGGTCCTGGGATGGGCTTTGGGCTCCTTGCTCGGCAGGGAGCCTGCTTCTCCCTCTGCCTGCCCTTCCCCCTGCTTGTGCGCTCCTTCACATGCTCTCTGACAAATAAATAAAACTTTAAAAAAATTAAAGGCAAAGCTTATGTGATCATGTTGCTAGAACTAGAAGAAAAGGATTGAATTTAGCGGTCAAGATGAAACTAAATTCTGGGTAAGGAGAACTTTTTTATCCGCACGGAGTCATTACTGTTACTGTTACATTACTGTTAAAATGCAATCACTTCAGCAACAACACTTAATGGTATCACACTTAATGGTAAGACATTGGCAATATTCCCTCTTGAAGAGCTGGAGAATGCTACACAGAAAGGGAAACTTTATGACAGAACTAGCAAACTGAAGATCACTGGAAAGAGTTTTCACTTTACATTGAATGAGGAAAAAAATAATTCAGGCTCTTACAAACCATACATACGCATCAATTTATAGTTGATTTTTAAACTTGAAGAGCAAAATTATTCTTTTTTGGAAGAAAATAAAGGTCCTATGTTTATGACTCAGGGCTTGAAAAGATTTTCTAAATGAGACACAATAAAGCAAGTAGTAAAGGAACCATTAAGAACCATTAAAAAATTCTGTTCATTCACAGATTCACTAAGAGTGAAAAGATGATATAAAAATTGAAATGAAGGCTACACGGTCAAGATGGCGGAGAAGTAGCAGGCTGAGACTACTTCAGCTAGCCGGAGATCAGCTAGATAGCTTATCTAAAGATTGCAAACACCTGAAAATCCATCGGCAGATCGAAGAGAAGA
>NC_081558.1:148271027-148290438 GCF_022355385.1 Mustela nigripes | reverse complement strand
CAGAATTAAGCAATTGGAATGTATGAATGTCTCCTTAATATACTGATAACAAAGCAAAAAAAAAAAAAAAAGTACTTAATTTTGACAAAGCCCAGTACTGTGAGGCAGGTAGGTCTGCTACATGCAGACTATGAGATTTCAAGAGATTGTGATTTTCTCTGTTTTAGATAGCTAGTATAAACCAAGTCAATACTTAAATGTAGGTTTTCTCTAAGTTCATAGGTCATTGACATAATAAAAATATTTAGGTTTTTTTTTTTTTTTTTGGTCTTTGTAAGGTAGAAACCCAATCTCCTAGCTTAAGTTAAAAATTGAGGCTTTTGTTGGCTCATAAATTTTAATAGATGGAAAAGTATTGGGGTGCCTGGGTGGCTCAGTGGGTTAAAGTCTCTGCCTTTGGCTCAGGTCATGATCTTGGGGTCCTGGGATTGAGCCTAGCATTGGGCTCTCTGCTCAGCAGGGAACCTGCTCCCCCCACCCCCACCTCTCTCTGCCTGCATCTCTGCCTACTTGTGATCTCTGCCTGTCAAATTAATTAATTAATTAATTAACTCTTAAAAAAATACATTAAACTACAAAAAGTACAGGGATAAATCTGAAAGTGCCTCAAATACTTAGATTAATCTGGTCTTCCTTCATTTACACACACAGAAACACACAGAAAGGCATCTGCCTTTCTCTGCAGAGTGGTTTCATTCTCTTCCACTGGAGACTTTCTCCATACAGTGGGAAAATGGTAACAACCAGCATGTTCTTGGCAATGTACTTTGGTCCAGGTTCTCTCAGAAATCTTGTTTGTTAACAGATACTTGTTCCTGGACTCCTCCAGGGCATACAAAGTGCTACCTGCCCTTACAGGCTTCCTTTTCTGTCTTAGCAGCATTCAAGAACTTAAGCAAAATTCAATAAACAAGCATCTAGTTATGTATTAATTGTAAGAATGAGTTAATATCTGTCCAGCACCCTCTATGTGATTAATTCAAGGCAAGATGACTTTTTTTTTAATTTCTAGTTTTCATCCTGAAGGTGAAGCATTATATTTTACTTTACTGATAAGGAAGAGTTAGGGAGGGATTGAAATTTGAATTCTATTCAGTTCAAACCCAAAACCCATGTCTCTACCTATGTTATCTAATAAGAAGAGATGAATGTTTATCAGGTTTATGGGTTTGCTTTAAATAATTCATTAGGCTCATGTTATCATTAACCTCTTTACTCTACAAAGACCTTGAATTTTAAGCTTTTGAAAGATAATGCACAGGTGTATAATAACAAGCAAGGTAATCAATTCTTGCTGAAATTAAGTTTATGGTATTCTTTTTCGTAACAGGTGTGTATGTATATCAGAGAATTTATGGTATTTCAGATTTTAAGGTGATTTCAAAACTAAAATATGCAATATGATAATAGAAATTTCAGGAGGATAATTTTTGAAATTAGGATCTTCATGTCAGTAACCTATATGTTCATTGAATTCTTAGCTACTATTTTTATTAATGCTAGAAGTATGCTTTCTAAACACAAAGTAAAAAAAAAAAATCAATGGAAGAAAGATCCACAGAGGTACAATAAATAAAAAACAAAAAATCTAGGATACAAAGATATGAATAGTATCAACATGTTTTATAACCTCAAATACAATCAAAAAAAGAAAATAGTACCTGCTATGTCAGAAACTGTGACTCACAACTTTCATGCAGAATTTGAGGTGAAATAATATTTTGTTTTGGTTGATTTTTATGTGGCTGCAATGGCAGTTTTTTTGTTTTTTGTTTTTTGTTTGTTTTTGTTTTTATTATACTTACTGAGAAATCTCAAATGACCTTAATTTGGTTAATGATTTTATATTTTCCTAAATGTCAAGACTTAAAGGCAAATCTAAGAAAGAGGACATAAATACAATTTTAAATAAGATGCTTCCAATGTTCTGATGGTTGTCTTTAATGTGATAAGTGAATGCTCAAGCCATTGACCTGAGCTTCAGTTTCCAGCCATGAGGATGGCAATAGGAAAATTCTGTCTGGATATCTATACCAGAATCTTTTTTTTTCCCCCTTAAAGATTTTATTTATTTGACACAGAGAGAGAGAGAGGAAACACAAACAGGGGAGTGAGAGAGGGAGAAGCAGGCTTCCCACTGAGCAGGGAGCCTGATGTGGGGCTCGATCCCAGAGATCCTGGGATCATGAGCTGAGTCCAAGGCAGATGCTTAATGACTGAGCCACCCAGGCTGTGCTAGAGTCTTAAGCCATGATGGAATTTTACGGATCCATACATGCTTTCTCTCTCTCTCTCACTTAACTTTTATTTTGTTCATCAGCTTTGTGTCAGTTTAATGAGTTCCAAAGACATATAAAGGGTCTATGACTCAACCATCAATGTTGGAGCTAAAATCCATCCCTCCCCAAAGGAGCAGCAGATCAAGGCAAATACAATAATAAATGGCAGGCACAAATGGGGAGTTAGACATTTTACCACTTTCAAACAGAAAATGTTGGATTTGTCACCAATATGAATCCTGACATGTTTAGTTATGAGAAAATGGATATATTTTTTCTGATCAAAATCAATATCTTAAAATTTTTGGAAAAGAGTATAGAAAGGAAGAAGGTGTCCTACTTCTGTTCTGTTTATAGTTGACTTCTTGCAAAGAAATCCTGTGGTTTTCTTGTTTTATGAATATATTAGAATACTACACACTAATAGTAATAAATAACAAGTTGAAACTTGAAGTCATGAATTAAACCTCTAAGTCATTAAAAAAAAAAAAAAAAAAGCAAGAAAGACCTCATAGTCATTTTCTCTTCTGGGACAATCTTTTTATGTTTTTGAAATTCACTAAAAAGGACCTAATTCAAATTCAGGATTTTTCGCAACCAACACAAACACCTCAGATAAGTGAGAAGTTTATGACAGGGGACACACCATGCCAATTTATTTAGAAGCATCTTGAATCACACCTCTCTTTTATCCCCTAGACTCCCCACCCCCGACAGGATTGGGAAGGGTGGTTCTGAGATAACCTATAATTTTTCCCTTATTTTATGGAGGCAAAGGGATTAAAATTCATTTTTCCTGATACAGGCATGTGTTGTCCATGGTACTGTGTATTATATGCACTTAATTATTCTGCCACGACCCAGCTAAGTGTAAGAAGCATTAAATCATATTTATAGTAACCAGCATAAGCAGAGATACATATTATGGATTATAATGTTCCTGATGTTTGGGGAACTTATCTTCTATCTCAATATTGAATTCTACCTTATGGTATGTTTTTAATCAATGCAGTTGTTTTTTTTTTTATTTTGTTCATCAGCTTTGTGTCAGTTTAATGAGTTCCAAAGACTTATAAAGGGTCTATGACTCATAATACTTCTATTAACTACTTTTCTTCAGGGTTGATGACTCATGCTAAACAATACCCATTAGGTTCCTTTGATTTTTATGGAGTAAAGGTTGGAATCCATTCTCTAATAGCTACTTATACTTATTTACAGCTCTTTACAGCCATGTTTTTACCAATCCAATTTTACAGATGAAGGATCAATGAGGTTAAGTGCCTTGCCCAGCACCACCAAATAGGTGAATTAAAAGCTGAGATTAGAATTTAAAATTTCAATCTCCCTGAGAGTCACTGAGCCATGCTGCCTTGAAAAACATTAAAAATTTCTTTGAAAAATTTTTTTGTAAAAAACTTCAAATTTCAGAATAAAATTTAAATTCTTTTCAAAGGAATTCCTTCATGAGGACATTTTAAATGCTATAAATGTACATAATCAAATTCAATGTCAGCTGTGAATTAACTTACTTATAACAAAATTACTAGTGAAAGTATTAGTAGAATTCTGACTATTAAGATACAGAAACCGAAATGTATTGTCTTTATTTCATAAAGAAAATATGAATTGCTCACAAATAATGGTTTATGAAGTCAGTAAGTAGGACTATAAATGTTCTTTTACCCAACAATCCTGTTCAATTTTTGTTAAATACATTTACAGTAGATTATATTATGATGAAGAGGATTCTAGGCTTATAGACTGCTAATTTGGAGCTGATTCCCAACCACATAAAGCTAAGCATTAATAAACAGATGACTTCTTATTAAAAATAAATATATATTATAAAGTATAGTTAAAAGCTACCATGAAGTGAACCCATTTTTGTGTGAATTATTATATCCCTTAATGAATGACTTAATAACATGTGATATGATTGGACGAAGATTCCCACAGCACAATCATTGACTTACAGAAGACAAGTTCCAGAAGATATTAATGCCTTCTAATGGAATCTTGATTGTAGAGCAGAGATCAAACATTTATCACATCACTCATTCAGGAGAATTAAGTTTTTGCTTTGGCTGAGAGCATGTCTTTCCTGGAGAGGCTGCCTCTACTTTATTGTGTTTCACAACCATGCCCAATGTTCATTTTGTCCACTATACCAGAATCACATAATCTGAAACTAAAAAGCAATTTGGGATCATTTAGCCTGTTCTTTGATTCTTCAGTAATGAAACAGATTTTAAAGACCTAGAGTTACCTTCTATGGATTATACAGTCTACAGTTTTGTCATTTTCTATAATCTGAGTCTGTGTTCTGGGTGACTATAGGAGGCATGATTCTACTGAGCTCACTTCCCAACTTCCTGGCTTCCTAAATACAAATTTAAATTTTTATTCAAATTTTGAATAATTATGGCCATTATTCAATTTTTTTGGTCTCTACTTTCACTCTTTTCCTTTAGAGACTCCAATTATACATTTATTTGCCTCCTTCAGTCTTCCCCACAGTTCACTGATCTTGTGTTTAATTTATTTCATTTTGAGTTTTTAGGTTACTATAGCTTTCATATTTTCTTAATTGCAGATTTTAAGATGTTATTTATTCCATCCATAGACTTGCTATGAAATAAGTTATTAAAAAACTGGGTATAAAAAAACTGTGTTTATTCCTATACATTTTTCTATGGTTTGAAACCATGCCAAGTAATCTAAGGTTCTAGATTTCTGTCTTCCCACAAATAGAACCAAGTAATAGTTTTTAAAAAGACTTCAAATGTTATCAATAAATATATCTCAAATAATATAAATTTTGTTTTGGAGAAAACATGACATGAGCATAAATTAATTTTCTAACTTTTCTTATCAGCAGCTAGGTATCAATCACATAGCTATGGTAGGAAAAATATGCCTTCAAGTTTTCAACACTGGTTTAAAATACTATTTATTTTAGAACTTATAAAAAAGTAAATTATATCCTTTTATGAAAAACTCTACAATATAAACAAATTATAGAAATTCTTAATAGGAAAATGAGTATTCTGCAATTGAAATTTAAAAGCTATGGGGCATCTGGGTGGCCATCATTAAGCATCTGCCTTTGGCTTAGGTCATGATCCTAGGGTCCTGGGGTCGAGCCCCACATCGGGCTCCCTGCTCAGTGTGGGGGGTGGAGGGGTGCGGGGTGGAGGGGGTGTTTGCTTCTCCTTCTCTCACTCCCCCTGCTTGTGTTTCCTCTCTTGCTGTGTTTTTCTCTGTCAAATAAATAAAATCTTAAAAGAAATTTAAAAGTTACTGAAATTTCTTATAGAAAACAAGTTAGAGAAAAATAAAGATACTTCATGAGGCACCTGGGTGGCTCAGTGGGTTAAGCTTCTGCCTTTGGCTCAGGTCATGATCTCAGGGTCCTGGGATGGAGCCCCACATTGGGCTCTCTGCTCAGCAGGGAGCCTGCTTCCCCCTCTCTCTCTGCCTGCCTCTCTGCCTACTTGTGATCTTTGTCTGCCAAATAAATAAAATCTTTAAAAAAAATAAATATACTTCATAATAGAAGTGTCAGGTTTGTCTTCATGATATAGAAAACTCAGTGCAGGGTTAGTAAAGTAAGAACAAAACTTAGCATTGAGTGATGAAAAAGAATCAAGACACAAGCTGACCAACAGTATGCGGTGTTTCCAGAAGACCCATGAAATAGTAGAGGTTTTTTTCTTTTGTTTTGTTACCCCTTTTGCTTTTTTTTTCCTCTCTGTTCTGATCTTTAAAATGTAATTCAAGGTCCAAGATGGTAAGTGAAGATCTTGTCATCAATTCTTCATTCTAGGTAACAGGTAGGAAGAAGAGGGAGAAGGAGAAAAAGAGCTTTTATGAGATTTCTGATAAGCTGGGGCACAGCAGAGTCATGTATGTATCAATAGCCAGAACTTAGTAACCAGGCCACACAGCCTGCAAAGAAAGGCTGGGATTTGCAGTTAAAGCTAAAAACCAGATATCCTAACACCAGAAAATAGAACAAATATTGAAGTAGGTGATGAGCTGCCTCTGCAATATGTTTGGGGTAAATAAGCATTCTCCACAGGCTAGCTCTGTTGTTTATTTAGGGCAGTTAACCTCAGAGGACCTGACCCAAGGGATTATTCTAAAGAAATACATCTGCCATGTTCTTAGCTTCCCCTAGTAAGAGAGCCTGGGATGGCGTTTAGAGTGATTAAAGTCAGCCATGGTAAGGAGGCTTATTTCAAGCATGAAAGCTGGAACTGTTGTATAAACTTCTTACAGATTTTAAGGATACACTTTTTAAAAAATTCCATAGCATATCAGTCCTAAGGAAATATACCGCTATGAATAAGCAGTAAACTTTTATTATGAAATTCTACATATACATATAATTTTCACTTATACACACAAACTTTCAAAAAAAGGCAGGATTTTATTTTGAATCTACTGGCTGAAAAAAGTTGGAGAAAGAAAATGTGTATCGTGTTCCTTAACAGAAATAAAGAATTGTAGTGATGGGCATTCAGTGAACATGTTGCTAAACACTAACTGCTTCATATATATTTATCAAATTATCACCTTTAAAAACACTGAGAGGTAAGTACTCTCTTCATGTCCCAGGTAAGAGCAGTAAGGCAAAGAGGGGTTGAACATTTTCATTAAATAAAATGGGAATGCTATGCCTCCCAGAAAACAGCCTCACCTGTGAGTAGAAAGGACACTTAGTGCCTCAATTTTAAATTGAGTACTTTGTAACACTTGAAGCTATTATTAAAAATAAGTTGAGGACTTAACCTCGTTTGGCAAAAATGTACTAGTTCCTTCAAACAATGTAAATGCTAAAAGCATAATTTAGATGGTTCTGTCTTTAGGAAATACAAAATATGAAGATATTTCACTGAGGTCTAAAAAACTTAAAGATATACTGGGACTTTTAACATTCAGAAATTTTGTGCTTTTTTATTGAACTAGAAATTGAGGGGAGAAAATCCATTTATGGAGTCTTACAGCAAGGCTATTTCAGAGAATGAATGAGAAGCGTGTGTATGAAAATTGAATATAAAATGCAAATGTAGCAAAAGTATACAATTTAGTTTGATTACACCATAGGTCAGCTTCGCAGATGAGCTGCTTGAAATAGATGATCAAGATTGTATGAGTTAATTCTGTGGCATGCTGAGACCTAACTGGCAGTGTTTCTAATGCCCTGCACTAGGAAGCACATAATTACTGCTGTTATTATGGAGGATGTGAATGTGGTCTCCTAGCAATATGCTAAACATCCTCTTTTGAGTACTTAAAGTGCTTCATCTGCTCAGATTGGTAAAGGTTTTATTCATACAGAAAGCAGCAAATAAAGTAGTACAAGTGCTATTTAATTCATATATAATTAATATTTAATTCATGTAGACATATATAACTTAATACAGATTTTTAAGTTTAATTCTGAGTGAGTGATACAGGGAACATAGGTAGGACGGTCTTAAGTTTTGTCGGTGCCCTCTATTCTCTTGTAGGAATTTTAGATTTTTCTTCTTAGGAAGAATGAATATTTTCCTCTAGGAGGAAAGTAGTCAGGAATATCTTTATATATTAGTAATTGTAATAACAGCAACAACAGTAAATGTAACTGTTTCATACTGCTTCCTAGTTGCACACCATGTGATTGGTAAAAATAAGTTGGTATGATTTCATTCTTCTTTCCATTGCTAAGGCTTGTATTGTGATCTGAGATATGATTTACCTTGTACAGTGTTTCATGTGCACTTGATAGGAATGTGTATTCTGTTGCTGGTGGATGGAATATTCTGTAAATGTCTGTTAGGTCCATTGGTCTAAGGTAGAGTTCAAGTTGATATTTGTTTACTGATTTTTTTGTTGGTTTGGATGATCTATTCATTGTGAAAAGTGAGATATTAAAGTCCCCACTATTACTGCCTTTATGTTTATTTCTCCTTTCAGATATGTTTTATTTGCTTGCTACATTTAGGTGCTCTGACATTTGGTGTATATATAATTATGTCTTCATGATGATTCAACCCCTTTGTCCTTACATAATGACCTTCTTTGTCTCATTACTGTTCTTGAATTTCCTTTCTCTTTCTACCAGTTTGAGTCACCTATGCAAGGCAACCTTGCAAACCAGTTCTAGAAGACAGAGCCACAAAATAGACCTAGAATCCCAAAGTCATTACTCAGAAAAGAGACCCAACAATACAGAAAATTCATTTTGAACTCTTTGGTACCTAGAAATAAATGTCAATTTTTTTCTGAACTGTTTATTATAGCAGTCATTGTTGCCCTGACTAATGCAAGTGCATTTTCCATACTCCTTGCCAGGGAGATTGGCTTAAGGACAGATAAGGAAGTCAGCCATAGGTTGACTCGTGAGAGGCATGTTTCTTGACCACAGTAATTAGGAAATCACACAGCTTAATCTTGCTCAGTTAGAGAAAAAAATAGAAATTGTCTAAGAATATATGAGATTGGAACATCAGAACGTCTTACAAACTAGCTCTTATTATCAACGGCCAGCTCCCCTCTTGCTGCAGTGGGAGAGCTGTCCACCTAACTGTTGAGTCTCTTCCCACTTGTGTCCTGAACAGTGTGCCTTCTGTCTGTTTTAGGGGTTTTCCTCTGTTGATTATCCTCTACCTCTTATGCTTTTCAGCATCTTTCACCTTTTCCATCACCTTTCTTTAGAATTCAGATATTCTCAGGTCATCTTACCCTCTACAACAGCTAACAAACTGCTTTCAACTATATAACTTCCTTGGATTCCATTTTCATTTTCTGTACTCACATAATAGTTTCATACCCATTCTGTGCAATAAACTCCATTGTCACCTGTTGAGTATCAGACTCCTGGAACTACTCCACAACATGGTCTGTGGTGAGGTCGAGCTTTTATTTTGAAAGCAACATTTTGCATGGCTGGAGTTCATAAGAAAAAAACAGAGATCTCTCATTCTCCCATAATACCAGATGGTGGTATGTTTGGGCCTGTCTTGGATCTTTATCACACAAGGGTAAGGTACTTTGTCAATTTGGAAATAAACTGCTTGGCAACAGGCAATGTAAATTTGGATACTAGTTTATTAACAAGTGCTATGTGGAAATGCATGCTGCTTAGCACCTGGGGTCTTTGAGAGCACAGGAGACTTCCCCTGCTTGGGAGAGACAATCACTTTTTCTGTGGGTAGCTGTATTTGGATGCAGCCTTTTGCCCTAAGAGAAAGGTAAGGGGGAAGCCTGTGTTCCAGATAACCCTTATCTAGGCCTGACAAAGAGAACACTCAGGATGGGCAAACCTACTCCTTGCATTATACTTCCAGAAAGAATAACCAGACTGCTGTTTCTACTTTCTTAGATTTGCTTTCTAATACCCTACAACTCTAAAACTCCTTTTACCATATCACTCGTACTTTCCTGTGGCTGAATCCAAAGAACATTAAGTTCACATTAAACTTGCTCTTGTGGGATATTTGATCACATCTGTCCACTTGAATGCTCTTAATTTTATATCTCCCACAGCCTTCCTGTGAGGCTGTAATGAGCAAAACCTCAGGTCAAATGCGACCTTACATACAGTTAGTTATTAAACAAGTATCTGAGAAAGTGGTCACAGAGCTGTTCATAAACCTGTCCTGACAACAGAAATATCCCAGCTCTCAGTCCTTCCAGGTGCTCTGATCACACCTTTATGAGGCAGACACATTCATTCCAGAACCTGATCCAGAGCCACAACTCATCAGTGGCATGTTATCAGAAATAAAAACCAATGTCAGAACACAGTACAACACAACACCCTAGTGCTGAAATATTTTGGGATAAAGCCAACCTGAATAACTGTTGGATACTTCATTAAAGGTGGAAGAGAACCTCTATTTCAGGATACTGAATATCACTAGTGAGAGCCCATTTCCAACATTCATCATAAGAATTAAGAAATCACTTTTATCATTATGCTATTTTTTTTTTAAACATTTGTTGATCAAGTTAGGGATTTCAGAAAAGCTTGCATCAGTCACCTCTGGAGGATGACATTCCCTTGTATATTACCTGGTGATCTAACTTCCTGGAAAGTGCTTCTTGGTATCATAACCGCTGAGTGCCCTGGATAGACCTTCTTGGTATGCACCTGATTCTTCCCAGAAGTCAAAGATGGAAGTAATTGGCACACGCATTGTATCCCATCATCAATACTGAGTGATTTAAAGGAAATTTCAGGCATGATGACTACTGGACTGGCAATGTTGTCTTTCTCATGCTGCTGCTTGGTCAGTTCCTGAAATTGGTGCTATGCTTATCAGCTTCGCTCCATCTGCGAATTCATTAAATTTATTAAAGATAAAACCCTGATTTAGAGAGGATCTTGTCCTATCTCTTTCATTAACCTCACTTTCTACCTTCTTGGATTTCTCTTTATCACCAAGCACTTTCCAAAATAAAATTGATTTTATTTTAAAAGATGGATGGTCATATTGTCAGGACTAAAAATAAACCCTTAGTGCTTTTTTTTCTTTGTGAGTTCTTTGGCAGAGAAATAAGTTATTAGTATATTCTTCTGTTTTTATTATACTATTTTTTGTCGCTAAAAACTTATTTTCTTTCTGATCTTTGTCCCTGACTCCAATTTTCTTCCTTGTAAGTTTGATATATGTCCTTAGAATGTCTGCATCTTTTTATAATATGTGTTGCTTCATTTGTATTTTCTAATTAGTAGACTTCATTTTTAAAACTTTACCTTTACAGAAAGACAGCAGAAAGTATAGAGTTCCACATAACTGCCTAAGTTTCTCCTCTTACTAACATCTTGCATTAGTGAAGTAGTTTATTACAATCAGTGAAGCAATATTGACATGTTATTATTAACTGAAATCCATGCTTTACCGTAGGATTCTCTCTTTGGGTTGAACAGTTCTATGGGTTTTAACAAATGCTTATCAATGTTTACCATCATATTGCCCAGAATAGTTTCACTGCCCTAAAAATCCTCTGTGCTAGTCCTATTCGTCCTTCCCTTGGCCCTTACCCCCAGCCTTTTAAGCCCTGGTAACCACTGATCTTTTAACTATCATATACTTTTGCCTTCTTGAGAATGCTGTATCGCTCGAATCATATTGTTGGTAGCCTTTTCAGACTGGCTTCTTTCACTTAGTAATATGCGCTTGTTTCCTCCATATGTTTTAGTGGCTTGATAGCTCATTTCTTGTTATTAATGAATAATATTCCATTGTCTGGTTGTACCACAGCTTGTTGATACAGCCACCTATTACAAGATACTTTGGTTGTTTCCAAGCTTTGGCAGTTATGAAAACAGCTATAAACATCTAGGTGCAGAATTTTGTGTGGACATAAGTTTTCAGCTCTTTTGGTAAATACTGAGGGGCATGATCACTACGGTGAATGGTAAGAATATGTTTAGTTTTTTAAGAAACTCCCAAAATGTCTTTCAGAGTGGCTAGACCAGTCTGCATTCCCAATAGCAATTAACAAGAGGTCCTGTCTCTCTACATCCTCTCCATCATTCAGTGTCATCAGTGCCCTGGACTTTGGCCACTTGAGCAGGTACCTGGTGATATCTCAATGTTGTTTTAATTTGTAAAGTAACCTAAGATTTTAAGCATCTTTTTATATGCTTTATTTTGCCTCTTGCGTCTATGCTTTGGTGAAGTTTCTATTCAGATCTATTGAATATGCCTTGCTTTCTAGTTTGGGGGTCAGAGCTTTGCCTTCTGACATAAATTCTCTGAATATAAAAGAAATTGGTGGTTTTTTGTGTGTTCAGCTTTTTTCTTGTTTTGAGGAGGAGGGACACTTTCCATGGTTTTTACATGTCTAACCTGAAATGGTAAGTCTGGTTTTCTTTTTTTTTAATTCAAATAAATTTACTCTAAATAGGATTTACTCTTGTGGCTCAAGATCATTAATCTTATCAATTGCCTAATATTTTGCACTATGTATCAATCATATATCACTCCTGATGATGGGTATCTAGGATGTTTCTAACTTCGTCCACCAACAATCATCTGATGGACACACTCACAAATGTTTCTTAGTTCATACTTTCTATTATAGTTATAATATGCTGTTTTCCTGCATATATTACCTCCATAAACTCATTTCATCCTTAAGATAATTTTGAGAGAAACATTATTCCTGTTCTAATTTTTCAAAAGAAGTAACTGAGACACAGAAAACAAATTGCTCAGTAGTAAGTGGATATGTAAAATAAACCTCAATCATCGGACTTCAGAGATAACATTAAGCGCTATATTATACTTGGTTTTATGCTGTTATATAACTTGGATTACAGAGTTACAGAGTACAATCAAGAGTAATTTTGTTCATTACATCTACGTTTTCCAAATGGCTGCATATTTCCGTTTCCACCAGCAGTGGGTGATTTGGGTGGTTATCTCTTCTTACCCTTAACAACATCATTATTGGCAATTATTCTTGTGTTTTGCACCATGCTGATATGTAACCATACCGATAGGTATAAACATGCATCTTACTATTTTAGTTTAATTTGATTTGGTAATTTAGTTTATCTTGTTGAATTTCTGATGAGATTAAAATTATTTGGGTCATCTATTCTGTGAAAATTCTAGTCCTAGGGCATCTGGGTGGCTCAGTCAGTGAAGCGGCCAGCTCTTGATTTTGGTTCAAGTCATGATCTCGGGATCCTGGGATCTAGTCCCAAGTTGGGGTCCATGATCAACTGGGAGTCTGTTTGAGGATTCTCTGCCTCACTCCACCTCTGCCTCTTCCCCTACTCATACTCACTCATGCAATCTCTCTCAAATAAATAAATCTTTTTTAAAAAAAGAAAATTCCTTCACCATTTTAAATCTAGTTATTATTGTGTTCTTATTAATTTATAGGAATTTTTTTCTGTATTCTAAATATTCATGGCTTATTAGTTTTAGTATCTTAAATATCTTTTCCCAGAATGTCATTAGGTCTGGCACATACATCTGCAGTATCTTTCATTAAATAAAATCTTTGATGTTAGGAATTTATCACAGGCCCTGAAGGAAATACCCAGAATGCCTGGAAGAGTCAAACAAGGAAGTCAAGGCAGAGTGCAAACAGAGAGAGGCAGCATCTGGGACCTATGCCTTTATTAGGATCTGTGGATAGAGTGCTTTGGGATTCTAGGGCTAAGGCCAGATTGATTAATTCAAACCAAAAGAGCAGGGCTTTGGTATGCCACGTGAGAGTCTTCTCTAAGAGGCCCCTAATGGGAAAGCACCGGGAAGCGGTAGCAATCACAGAGCTATTGGAGAAACGATATCCTGAACTTAACATCTGCTTGTGCCTCTGCAGTTGGCTATCCATGGTATGAACTTATGTGAGGGATCTGGTCCTTTGAAGGTCCCTGAAGGCTCCTTAACCAAAGAAAATGGATGTTAACGCAGCAATAACATGGAGTAGCTTAGATAAACTTTCAGCAAATGTCATCAAATCAATCAGTGTTTTGCCTTCTGGTGAGTGCTTTTTGACCTCTCTTGAGGCCTCCCTTCCTACCCTACCTCACAGTGAGAGTGATGTGAATTTTCTTCTTCACCTTTATGGTTTTACTCATTACATTTAGGTCTTTATCAGGATCCATATTGGCCAGGGATCCAGCTTTATTTTTCTTGTCTGCTTAGCCCGCTTTCCCAGCACCATGGACCATTGGGTTATATGGTCACCTTTATCATTTTAAAGTGTTTTTGTATATGTACCTCTATTTTGGAAATCTCTTTTCTATTCTAAAGATCTTAGGGATATTTCATAGTGTGAGGAGTTAGTTGGACACTTAGTTAGTAAGGACCAGGGTTCCCAAAAAGGAAACAGGGAGCCAGGACAGCTAAGACAAAAACCACACTAGCACCCTTTTTACAGCTTAGAGAAGACCACAAGAACATCCTCATCTAGCAGCCTCTACAGAAGTGACTTTTGCAAAACATCCTGAAACAAAGCAATCAACCTGAAAACATTGGTCACTATCACAAGTTGAGGCAGTCAGTCTCCAGATATCAACCCAAATGGCTATCAACATATTGATAACAACCTGATAGGCAGACAGGTACATGATCAAAGCCCTGATTGGCACACCTTAGCCTCCACTCCATAGGGGGCCAACACTCAGGATACTCAAGGTATTTCCTAAGAAGAGCTTATAAAAACCCCCTAGATTTGAACACCAAAATAGCAATCCTCTCGGGCCACCTTCCTCTCAAGGAGCTTTGTACTCTTTGCTCAATAAACTATGCTTTGATGCCCGTCACTCTGTCTGGTCCACCTCTTCATTCTTTGAGGTGGCATGATCAAGAACTTCAGGCACAAAGGGTGTAAAAATCCTGTAACAATAGCCTGCACCCTCTTCTTTAAAATGACTTAACTGTCAGTGGATCTTTAGTCTTTGGAACAAATTTTGGAAAGATTGTCAGATTCTTCAAAAATATTTTTTAATTGGTATTTTTTTGAATGTATAGAGTGGCGTTTAGAAAACTGACATTCTACAATGTTTAGTCATTCCATGAATGAACATGGCATATATTATTCAGCTCTTTTTTTATGGCCTTCAAAAACAAGTATAATTAATGCAAAGTGCTTCTATATCAATGACTTTAATCATAAGAATAAACCAATGATTTATTTTTTTTTTTAAAGATTTTATTTATTTATTTGACAGAGAGAGATCACAAGTAGACAGAGAGGCAGGCAGAGAGAGAGAGAGGAGGAAGCAGGCTCCCTGCTGAGCAGAGAGCCCGATGCGGGACTCGATCCCAGGACCCTGAGATCATGACCTGAGCCGAAGGCAGCGGCTTAACCCACTGAGCCACCCAGGCGCCCAAGAATAAACCAATGATTTAGACATGATAAAATTATCATTCTATATTTTCTTAAAGGAAAGAATTTAAAACATTTAAAGTCTGAGCCAAGTATGTTTAACTTCTGATGTACAGTGAGGCCTGGAAATTTGTCTTATCACTCCTAGTCGAGAGGTCTTTATATTACACTTGGCAGAACTGCCCTCTATAATAATATAGAGGGAAATTCACACCATTTGAGAAGCAAAATTTTTGAGCTAGAAGTTTAGTGGGAAGATTGTTTCTAAATACTTTAGTGAAACCTCTTATTTTACTTGTCTATCTAACTGGGAAGACATTCTTGTTTGAAGTGTATTTTTCTATGTCAGGAATGATTTTTATCCCTTTGCTTTTTATTAACAGATTCATAGCATTGATGTAAACTGGAGGAATATACCCCATTGAGATTGTAGGGAACTGTCATGATTTTAGGTTGACATCTTAAGAAATTTATTAAAAAAAAAAAACTAATAACTCTTCTTTGGATATTTTAACATTCAATGTTAATGAATGAGATGTTTTCATGAATAATTCTCACAAACACATCTAAATAAGAACATATGTCTCTCTTACTGCTGTGGTTATGTACATGAATAAAATTATTTTTTCTTTGCCAAGAAATCTGTTTGGGCACAATAAACAGTAATCCATGTTTATTTTACATATTGGGTAAGTTTTCTTTTTTCAAGGGAATAATTTATTTTATTCAAATTATCTTATTACTGACAAGCATTAACTAGAAGAAGAGGAGTCAGGACCATCTGGCATTCTTTAGTAGCTTATTTTGACACCTCACTCATTTGTTTAAATAATTCGCTGATCCAATATAAACTAACATACCGAGATGCAAGGTGCTTTCATTTCCAGACTAAATCAGTATGCATTTACATTTTTATAGGTGCAAATGAATTAATGCATAGAACACAAGCCACTTTGGCATATGTGCTCACCAACCCCCAGTCCATTCACTTTCTCTAAAAACTCTTTTCCAACCATTTGCCTGACATTAGGCTGAACTAGAGAGCTGAGTTTGCTGCCTACATGTCAAATTGATTGACAGAATTCTACAGAAACTAGAGTAGAAGCATTATTCTCCTGTTTTAATAATTGACATATATGTACAAAGCTTTAAACCTTGTTGAATGATATGATGGGAAGATAATATTTCTGACTTTTTATGTGGAGCATGACAAATTTAATAGAGACAATGTAATTTCCACTAGCTGTTGCAATCCCACATGGACACTTTTTCTTGGTCTCCTGACTACCTAGTGAAAGAGAGTCAAAGTTATATCTGAAAATATTTGACTAGCTTGTGAAAGAGAGTTGAAGTTACAGTCTGAAAATGCTACGTATTTTTTATCTTAATTGTAATTTATACCAACATCTGTGTTAAAATGCACTCTTCTTTATGTTATTTGAATAGGGGGAAGATGTCCAAGCTTTTTCTCATAGTCTTTAGACAAATAATATAGGATGGATCTGCTTTGATTATGAGCTATTACTCTACATTTTCCAACACAGCATCATGTGAAGGCCTTGAATATAATTTATTTATCAATCATTTGAAATGGCTAGTAAAAGAAAATGAGTTTCAGGAATTATCAGATTTTTTTTTTAAATATAAAAAGTACCAAAGCCTTTCACGTTTTCCTTGTTGAAATAGGAGTGAATTACCAAATATCTCCAAAACTCATTTTTGTACTATTGCTAAGGTATATTTATGCTTTTATATATAATGCTATTTCTAATCAGTAATAGTTTTAGAAATAATAATCCAATATTTAATGTATTATTGGTACTAAACTCATTAGCATGGCCTGAAGAATTGAACATTTTTTGAACACTTTGTTTAACTGGGTGCAAACATTTATTTCATGACTACCTAACTAGGTGATAAGAAAGTAGAGATACACATACACATATAAAGCTCCTTCAAGGAGCTTTATAATCTATTAGAAGACCTGCACAAAGAATTGTATCATGGTAAATACATGTAGCAGATACACCAGTACCTTACTCCTATTTCCTTTATAACAAACAATTTCCTTGTATGAAAACCAGATTACCACCAGCTACTTCTAAGTTGTAACTTTCTAGATGCTGGAGCCCATTCCACAAGGGTGAGGGACAGGTCAGAAGTGCCAGGTAATTATTAACCTTTCCTATCAAGGAGCACTCTACTGATGAATGATTAAAGTTGGATAGCTCTACTGGCATATTCTGCATTGGCTTTTGAGGCTCCCAAGTGGAAATAAGTTTTAATTACTCACAATGATAATTTTAAAAATAATATACCTCTATTAACTCCTTTTCTTCCGTGTCTCTCTTCCCCAATCCATTACCAATGTTTTTTGGAATCCCCTCCAAATAAACAACCTGCCTTGAAACCTTATCTAAATATTTCTGTGAGAATTCAAATAAGACAATGAAATAATAAAAAATAGCCATGACATCAGGTATGCCTTCTACCTAGAGATGATCATGTGAAACATTTAGACAAGATGAATGCCAGGTTGAGTCTAAAGAGAGGAGTAGGACTTATTGAGGTAAAAGGCGTAAAGATTTCTTCCTAAGAAAGTAGAGCTCTTCAGAAAAACCACCCAGTGAAGATTATCTTGGTGATGTTTCAAAAGAACCAGAAAACTTCTTAACTTTAAAAAAATAAAAATGGGGGAAGAAAATGTAAGCTATCTGATTGAGGAAATGGTAAAATCAGGGAGTGAAATTTTGGCTAAGATATGTGTTAAAGGATAAAGGTATAAGAACATAAAGGATGATTATGACAACCAATGGGCCAACCATGGAATCTGAGCTAGAGATCAGGAGATAGAGATCAGGAGAAATGGATAAACTAGGAGAAAAACGCAATGTCATAGTATAAATATCTAAATGGGATTGAAGAATAAGTGAATAAGAAAAAGTGAAAAATAAAATACAGAAAGTCATTCTCAGAGTTTCAAACTGGTGATTAAAACTGTAGAGGTTGGGTGCGCCTGGGTGGCTCAGCAGGTTAAAGCCTCTGCCTTGGGCTCAGGTCATGATCCCAGGGTCTTGGGATCAAGCCCCACATCGGGCTCTCTGCTCGGCAGGGAACCTGCTTCCTCCTCTCTCTCTGCCTGTCTCTCTGCCTACTTGTCATTTCTGTCTGTCAAATAAATAAAATAAAATCTTAAAAAAAAAAACAAAACTGGAGAGGTAGCTAAGTTCCTCATGAAGATGCTGGCCAGAGTGAACCCCAAGTGTAGCGGGCGTGGAACCAGAGAAAGGACAGAATCACAAGGCTCCGGTTGTAGGTGGCACAGTCATTCTGAAAGAGTATGAGCAGGCTTGGGTAGAGGGAAAGATTTCAGTGTAGAGTTCATCATGGGTAGAAGGGATAATAGCCATCATCTGTCTCTTTGTTGGGTCAAAGATTTTTTTCTGTACATTGTTTCAATATTTCCCCATTCATTTCTATCATATTTGAATATTTTCTGTATATGGATTTAACAAAAAGAATTGGTTACAACTAAGTAATTTCAAGGGATTGTAATAGCATATATCATAAATATTTTAAGGAGTATTTCTACACGGATCATTTAGTTTGATCATTAATATACCTTAAAAAGAAAAGTTCCTCAGAGTTAAGGAATCCGAAAGTAATATAAGTTATAAGACTTGGCCTTACAAAAAGAAGGTGTGATTCCTGGTCTCCCCAGTATAAATTTAGAGCCCTTCCTTTTCTAAGGTGTCAGTGCAATGTCTCATGGTGTAACCAAATAAACCATGAGTTCCCTCCATGGTGAGTCACAGATAGAGATTGTACCAGGTGGAGTTGTCCCACAAAGGAAACTTTATTTGCAGCACATAAGATCATGGAGAATAACTTCCAAAACCATGACTTTTCTGAGCAGGGGTGAGTGGGTTCCTTTTATTTAGGGCTCTTCATTGTATGAAGAGGCAGGCAAAAGGCCCCACATGCGTCTTAAAAAAACATGCCTATGCATACATAGTATGTTATAGAAATGAGGCTTGTTCTCCACCTTGGACTCAGATTTTATTATTATAAGCAGGTAGAGGTAACTGTTACCACTCCGTGGGTCTCTGGTCACTTCATGGCCCATCTGTGGAGGCTGAGTTAGAGGTTAATCTCCAACTAGTCTGGGTGGTTTTGGCCTCAGAAGCTCTTTGTCTGGGCAGTTGTTACTTCCTTGAGGGTAGCTTCAGTTTCTACCTTGAGATACTTAGACAATTGGTGCAGTCTTTTTTTTTTTTTTTTTT